>NW_017305569.1:815498-862087 GCF_001594115.1 Trachymyrmex septentrionalis | reverse complement strand
AAAAATATTAAATATATTGTACATATAATTATAATATATAAATTTATGTCATACACAAAAATTTCATCAAAGGATAATTTTATTAATTTTTGGAAGATATAAATATAATATTTTAATTGATTTCAATTATTTAATTTCTAAAAAAAGTGTTAATCACGATAATTAAAGGAATAGTTAAATAACAGTAAAATAAGTATTCTTTTTTTGAAATCTGTACTATTATCCAATCAGGATACATAAAACTTGTATAATCGACTAAATAGAGAAACTTGGATTGAAAATACTCTGTGTATATAAAGTTGCAAATTACACTACGTTAATGCCGGATGCAGATAACAGAAAACAGAATGGTTCACACGCATTTGTATGCTGCGCCATAAAGTTTCTTCGTCATTAGAATAATAATAATGATAAATAGTTAATTAATTAAGACAGTCTCATATTTTCGTGGAATAAAACAGATTTTATGCAAATGCCGTACAACGTTGCTACGCTCCGGGTGTAAAAGGCATAATTACAACGAAAATGTAAATTTCTCATTAATAATGAGGTCGCCGTGTAATTTCGAAATGACCAGGGCACACGTTCCTATAATTATTATAATTTGGTAATGATATAATCATGCGTTGTTGAATAGCCTCCATTGACAAGCGGCCGCTGCGTCTATCGATTATTCGCGAGAACATTCGCACGTTAAAATATAATTCCACGGAAATTCATAGAGAGAAAGAAAGAGAAAGAAACAATATTCGTAAAAATGGCGGTGTGAAAGAATTGAGAGAAATGTCGAGACCGTGATTTTATTTTAGTTTTCATTTTTCCACTTTTTCAAAAACTGCAGATAATTTATAACAAAATTATTCGAACGGAAAACTTTATCAATAAATTCAAAAGTTTCCAAAACTTGGAGATGTGGAAAAATTCTGATGTTCCTGAGCGGTCAGCTAGAAAGCCAATGATGATAGTAAAATAGTTTTAATTGAATCGATCAATAACGGTATTTCGGTTCATAGAAACAAACAGGTAGTATCTGGGAAGAAAGTAGAAAGTAATGATAGATATAATCTTCCGCTATTTTTAGAAATCCAATAAGAATAAATCTTCTTTCCAAGAATTAATTACTTAACTGGAGAAGAATTCGTATGCATTCATTGATTTTAAACGTAAAAATTTAAAAAATTACATTCGAATTAAGAGAAAAATTAAATTAAATTGTATTATCGTATAAAAAATATTAGCAAGGACGATATTAATGAGTTTCTCAGTTTAAAAGTGCCTTTTCTCTGCTTTAAGAAAAAATAAAAAAGTCTGGAGCATTGAAAATGTTTAAATGAAAAGAAAAAAAAAACAATAGAAATAAACAGCTATTCAAAGTGATATAAAAGCTACTTGATTAAAAAAATGTTTTAGCAATATTCTAATTAATATTTCATTCGAAGACTTTCAATAGTGCTTCTAAACTTTGGAAGTACCAAAAAGAAGATATAATATTCATTTGTGAACAAATAAGCTGTGGCTCTGAATTTAAACAAGTTTTATCTTCTTTGTCGATCTTGTCAGATTACGAATTATATTGTAAATTATTGTTGAAAGAGAAGAGAGTATAAATATATTAAAGTAATATAATTATTCAGTCTTTAATGGATTAGTAGTCTCGCTAAAAAGACATTTCGGTTAAAAACACGTGAGACTGAGCAGAGACTCTTATTTCTGTGTCCCAGTCGTCCCATCACTACAGGACAGCTCTCGCCGGCGCGGCGACACGCTGGCGTAGAAGAGCGCGGTTCTCGCGAGAGCGCGTGTTACCGCAGAGGGTTTGTTCCCGGAAGGGAACCGGTGGCACGTCGTTACCGGGGCAAACTACGTCGTCGACAAGCGCCGGTCGGTAAGTGCAGGAGGTCCGGTGCACGTCGGCCGCGTGCTCCCGGTCGGCCGTCCACCCCCGGTCGCCGCCTCCGCCACCGCCGCCTTCGTCGCCACCACCGCTGCCGGATGCCGCGATGCGGGCCACCGCCGTGGCGGCTGCGGCCGCTCCCGCCATGTTCGCGACACGCAGGCGCGCTTCCGCCCTTTCGTACGCGGGGGTGTCGATCACCCCCGCAGGCCCGGCCCTCGTACCTCGGCGCGGAACCAACCCCTGTGCGACCTCGGCGCCCTTCGGGGGCGGAGACCTCGCCCGCTGGCCCTCGTCGATCGGGCGCGTCCTGTCTGCCCCCGGCGACGTCGTCGTCCGTCTCGCGCGAGCCGGCAGTGTCGCTCGGAACGGGTCGGCAAGATGATCGGCGCCCTTATTGGCGCGCAATCCACGTACAGTACGCTCGTGCAGACGACGACCATCGGTGAAACGAGAGTAATAACACGCGGCGCTATCCACCTTGCCGTCGTTCGAGGGTGAGACATCGTTTGCTGAGACACCATTGCTGATATGACCACGTTCCTAACCTCGTCGTCGTCGCGCCTCGTGCCGCAGCAGCTAATCTGCAAGTCGACGGTGCCGCGATAAGAGCGGCAGCTGGCCCGCTTAAAAACACCCGCCGTACCGTAGGGGAAAGCAGCTGGAAAAGCGCGCGTCGTGGCGCGGGTATACCGCACCGCGCGATGCTGGACCTCAAGAGCAGCGGTACCACCGCGGCGGAGCTACCACGCACCACGGCGTTCACCAATCTATCGATGCTGTTCGCCGGTATGTTCGACGTCCCGCTCTGTGTCCCATCCACGCGTCTGTGCGCGCGGAATCGCTTTAAGCGTGCCAGATGTTCGGTAGTGTGGTGATAAATCGCGGTCCCACGCTCTCAATATATATACCTACCACGCACGATAACGCACGTGTCCACCTGCCTCCGAATTTCGTGCTCGGAACGCCGTGTCCGTCGCGCGAGTGCCTTTCAAAATCTTTTCGTGCTACAATGGAAATAGGAGCTCGCGACTTTATACTTAATCGTATCGTAAACGTTTGCCTTTTCATGCGTAAAATATGGCGCATGTTTTTGTGAATATTTATATTTATATTTATATGTTATTTTATTGCTTTAAATATATAAAATAAAGTGAATATACTTTTAGAAGAAGATACGAGTCTAATGGGGTCAGACACAGGATTAAAGATCCGACAGCACGTAACTTTTTGCGTGTTTCGTGTTCGATAGAAAATGCGTATATTTTCAGACGCATTTATCCGCGATAAATGTAGCATTTAATCTTATTAAAACAGAATATGTAAAGTGTTTTGAACGAAATTGTTTACTATATTGCCAAGAAGTAATTAAAAAATTCAATGCATATTCATTGTAAGTCTTTCTGAAATTTCTATTTCATTGTCTCACAAAACTATTGTTGATTCTTTCACTAGAATATTTGTATTGAATTCTCCAGATAGAGCAGTTAATTATTTTATTACTAAAACATTAAGTGCTATATGCAATAGATGTTGATAATTATGATAACGCAGAAGCTATTGCTAGTGACCACGTGGCTCGTAAAAGTGACAGAAAAAAGTAAACTTATTAATTAAACTAAGTTACTTCTTGTAAGATCAGCATCCTATTGTTAGCTCATAATTTCGTAGCTCGTATAATTTCACGTAACTTTCGACGTATTGATAATTCGAAACTAAGTTTATATTTTTTTCTATTTGCTTTATTAAATTTTTGTTACCTTTGAATCATATGTTATCAGTCCCTGTCGAAGATTGATTCGGAATCCATGAAGTACAAACAAAACGAAAATATATATTTTACCTTTGCCATTGTTGAGTTTTATTGAGCTTATTTATTATATTAATGCTATTTGCAATAAATACATTAATAGAAAATTTGAGAAACTTAAAATAAAAAGTGATAAATTCCACAATAAAATTGTAAATAAATCTTTGAATAAAACATGTGTCACATTATATAATACTGTCCTAATAAATAGTATAATTAATAATAAATAATAATGAATAATATAATTAATAAAAGCTATATCTTAATTTATTGTACGAGTATATGCAACGTTATAATTACTCTATCAAAATGTTCATTACAAATAATATTGGTTGTATCCAAGGATTCGGTAATCCGTCGGAATTCCCGCTTTTTAAGTCTGTCTATATTCCTCTTGAGAAAGGAAGAGTTCATAAGGATGTTTTGCGATGTAGTTCGTAATCTTGCAACACAGTTTCGCAAGAAACCCCAAGAAAATCCGGCGCGTATTACCGAACGATTGGCGCACCCCTTAGCACTTGAGAAACGTGAAATCCGAGGATCCATTAATGGACTCCGGGGTCTCCAGATCAAATGAAGGGGGCAGTAAAGACGAAAGATCGAGCCGTGGTGAGCGCGCGGGTAGCTCGTTTTGTTTGCTCGGAAAGTCGGAGTTTCTGCCGCGCGGTGTGTGACGTACCTACGTATGTACACATGAGGGCCGACCCTTTGTGCCAATAACTGCGAAATGAAAATATATCTGTTCGCAAACATGCCACCGACGGCGACGGTGACGCGTACGCTCGCTCGGCGCCGGGAGATCTCGAGAGAACTCTTGCGTGGCGAATAGAACATCGCCGTCGCTGTTGCGAGCAACAACTAAGCGCACGTGTTACAAATAATTCCATATTTGTTCAATGAACGCCTTTTTTGCTCGGATATTATTCGACCAAGCAAACCGTTAGATTTACTTAATCGTTGATCAAAAAAAGAGATCCAGAAAAGAGGAAATTTTTTTTAAACAAAAACATTTTTAAGTATAAAAGAAGTAAGTTGTTACAATTGCAAGATTCATATGAAATGACTGGAAAAATGTGGAATAACAAAAAATGATTTACGATTTATGTAAAGAGTATCACGCAAAAAAATATTTTGCTGCTCCAGGTAGAATTATCGCTGTTTTTTTTGTATCTGATAAAAAATTGTGTATTATACGCATATAATTTATAGTACAAATCTAAATTCTATCTCTGTCATCTGTATGATTAGATGCAATACATATCCAATATCGCAGTACTTGCTAGAAATTTATCTATTCTAGCTGATTTTTCGTACTTAGATCATTTTCGCTATAACTGCAAGATCACTTCTTTGAGTGATTGCTAATTAGAAAATGCTGATTTAATGTTATTGTACACAAAAAGAATAATTTTGCTGAAACATCTAAAAATTTAGGTAGATACAGTTTAAAAATAATTTCATTAAACCATCAAAATAATTATGTAAAACGCTAAAATGTTGATGCAAAAAATTTTAACATTACATATAGCAACCAGTTTAAGTGGCCTATATAATTATTTTGATGGTCCGAACGAAATTATTTTTAGATTTGTATCTAACTAAATTTTTAGATACGTCAGCAAAACCATTCTTTTCATGTATATATTGAGATTTGTGTCTAAAAGATTAGACACACGATAATGTTGAAAAGTGATATTTATTTTCTACGTTTTTCTTATATTGTATATTATAGTTACACGTGTTTTAGATATTTCTTATAAACAATTTAACTCGTTAAAATTGTTTCATCTTTGAGCCTTGTAACTACAAAATTATTATGATATATAAAAACGAGTAGATTTTCTTATTTTAACGTCTAGTCTAATATTTCAGAAATTGAGTTTTATAATCGATACACTTTGTATAGCTTCTCATCATTTTTTACATAAAAAGAACGGCTTTGCTAAAATATCTAAAAACTTAGCAAGACACAGATCTGAAAATAATTTTGTTGGACCATCATAATAATTGTGTGAGAAATTCAAAATGGTTGGTATAATATGAAAGCTTTTTGCATCATTACTTATTATGCTCGAATTTTCTAATTATTTTAATGGTTCAATAAAATTATTTTCAGATCTATAGCTATCTAAATTTTTAGATACTTCAGCAAAATCGTTCTTTCCACATAACATATGTATTTTATAAATAAATGAAACAGTTAAAATTTTTATGTAGTCAACAAATTTTTCAACGTCTACAACTTTGAGCGTAAATAACTCAGCTATATTCTTATTTATTATATGAATTTACGTATCAGAAAATCAGTTTCAAATTTCGATATATGCTTATGCAACGCATATGTATAAATTCTCTCGCGTACATTTTGCATCGCTCTCACGCAGGAACGATCAGAGCCGTTAAAATATCGTAAAGATTTCGCGAAGCAGAAGAAACACGATTTTCCCTGTCGAAGCCGCCACGATAACTCGAAGCACTTTCAATCAGATATACTTTACGGCTTCTCGTGATTCCTCGAACCGATTAACCGGTAATTGCGGACGATATATTCGCCCGCGCTACTGACGTGACCTCAAAAAATGTAATCGCAATCCAGCTAAATCACGAAATATCTGCGTGGATCGATAAACCGTAGATTTCCACCTCGCGTCGAAGCAAATCGAGAACTTTGCACTGCGAATAGAAAGAAATTAATTGAAAAATATTTCCCCTATTTTCAGATGCTAGCAGCTCTTATAAGGGTGGTTGGAGCCACGCCACGTCGCCGGCACCTGGTCAGGGTGAGTCTCACCTGAGTTTATTTACGAAGGTGTTTAACAATATTAAGAGGAGAATATATAAAGACAAAATTGTATTTATATACACAATTGTATTTAGCAAGTTTAATTCAGATAGTAGATTTAGATTCAATTCATTAATTTATAGAATACTTACTAAATAATATTATACAATCTTGAAAATATAATGTTCCACCTCTTACTATTTGCAATTATAGAAAACACCTTGATATTATTAATACTAAGCAATAATTATTTACATCATTGCGCTTTTTATATCTTTTTTTTTTAAACAGATCACACAAAGACAAAATTTTTCCATTTATACAAATGCATCTCAACATGGATATGAGAATAATTTATATGTATACATATACATATACTATATATGTATTTCTCATATTAATATATAAAAAAATTTTGCTGAAATATCTAAAAATTTAATTAGATATAGAAAATACACAATAATTATGTAGGCCCTTCTAAATAATTATATTGAATGCTCAAGCTAATTATCACTTTTTGTTGTATTATCGTCGATGTCTATGCATTCTACATAATTATTTTATTAATTATTTTCAGATCTGTATTTGGCCTAATTTTTGTATACTTCAGCAAAACGTTCTTTCCGGAAGTCAAAGCATTAGCTTTGATTGCGTAGTAGCTAGAACTCACAATTAGATTACGTAGCCCTATTCCAGCCCTAATCACCACTGACGATCAACAACTGGACTTAACTCTTTCATACTTCTTCGATTTCCGTCGTATCAATGTCAAACACCGGGGTGGTTTTCTAAAATTTCGCGACGTCGCCTACGTGCCCCCTCCTTGTCTCATTGTCCTCACAAAATTCCCTCTATCTGAGAGGGAAGGTTTTCTTTTTCCTCGTTTTCGGTTCGCTAGACGCTACGTATACCTAAAGGGTGGGTCGCGGCGCCGCTGGGTGCAAGTTCACGCGTCGCGACGCTCCGGCTTGTTCGAGCAAGCTTTGTGCGTGCAGACGCGTAGAGGATGCGAGAATGTGGGTGTTGGTGTGGGTGTAGGTGGCGTCCCGGGTGCTTTGTGGCGCGTTGAACCGCGGCCCCTTTGTCGTCGACGGAGAGCGAGCGAGCGAGCGAACGGAGGAGAGAGAGGGTGAGGAAGGGTGGCAGAGAGCAAGCCCCGGGGGCTGTGTAGAGACGCCTGCCCGCACAGTGGTAACGCCGAAGAGCAGGCCCCACCCTGTGTGGACGCCAACACCAACGCCTGGCACAATCATCTCGCAGAGATCACAGAGACCTGCCCGCAGGCATCTTTGTTATAAACGGCTTCTGGCCGCCACCAACCAAGTTACAACAGCCCGGGCGCTGTTCGAGATCACCTCCGTGGGGCGAGAGAATGTAAAAGTCTCGTCTTTAAACGCTCGTGAACGCCCGTTGGCACCATCAGTGTCCACTTCGTCCTTGTATTCAGGATCGCATTCACGACTCGCGCAGTCTGCCATGTCACACCTTAGCACCGAGGCTTTAAACGTAATTTAACACAATGTATGATATGACGAATGTGCAGCAGTGGCTACGTACGATTTTGCACTATAATTTGGGGTTAATAATAGTGTGCAAAAATAATGTCCTAAGATGGTCTTGTAAAATCGAAAATTATAGTTTTATATACAAATAAAAATGACGGATCCGCTCATTATTTCTTCATAAATTAGCTTCAATTTACCATAAATTTTTTACCGGTACTATTATAACTGTATAAGAGAATAGAACGAAATTTTGCTCTTTATTTTAAGGCACTTTATAAATGTTCGAATAAATTATTTGAAGAGATCTCTTCAAATAATTAGAATCGCGCTAATTAATAGGATTCTATTAATTAGATTCTTTTTAGAAAAGACTTCTCGGAAGGCCAGACTTTGGCCTCCCTTTTTCGCATTGCACTGGAAGTTTAATTTTCAGGTATTTCTCGCGATGACGCACACACAAATCGCTTTACGAGCAAGGTGTGGACTCGAGGGCATTTTCGAATAGTGTGCTCCAGCACCGTTCTCTGATCTTGACAGGCGCAGGGGGTCGCCTTTGACTCGGTTTGCACTTTGCGCATCGGCGCGAAAGAGAACGACATCGTCGTCATCGCCGAGATTCATGAAATTACATGACGTGACGTGTGTTGACCCGAGGGCACTTTGTGGTCTTCCGGACCGCGTGAAATTGAAATTACAAGCTTGTCTCCTCGCAGAGCGACTCGACTTCAGGTTATCGCGCGCTACTTTCGAGATTCGTTAGATAATTACCGTGTAAAGGATAACACTAGAAGAAGTTGAAGAGGCTTAAGAGATTGTAACGCCTATCCATAAAGCATAAATAACGAGCGTAAAGTGCTTAAAAGTGTACGCGATTCTGAAAACATTATTTCGATAATATTAACATAAAAGGCGATAGTACTTGTCACTTAAATGCAATGTGAACATTTAAATAAACGATATAATATTTCAGTTAAAATAACTTTAAATGACTTAAATTCTAATTTCTACATGTCATACAATATATATCCGTATTATATAAATTTTATCTCTCAAATTGTATCTACCTTTGTGTTAATAATATTTCGACGAGATTGTCATAATATTGATACAGTTTCTTTTTGACATTTTAAAATTTATAAACTCTTGTTTTTGACCAAGTGAGTTTTATTATATATATTTATATAATAATAATTCATTTAAACAAAAATAAGAATTTAAGTTTATAAATTTTAAAATACCAATGAAGCTGTATCACGTATGCGAAAAAAAAAATTCAACGAATTGCTTTGTAAGCGACGCGTTTTAATGCAAATTACTTCCTGACTTTACCAGCGATGTTCCGTAACGTCATGCAAGGACAATGATGAACTGACACCCGTGAATTAACACATTAGAGATATATCTGTAACCGAGTAATTCGAGTATGCTCATTAATGTTGCTCGCGTGTTTGATAGCCCAAAGTTATTCCATGTCCCGAAGCAGGTCATGCTCATGTAACCTTTCCGTACCAAAATGCGCACTGAAACGTTGTACCGTTCCACGCGATCCAATCTAAAGTCAAAGTGGTCAAAAAAGCCTCCTCGCGTGAATTGCCTGAAGCTTAATTATTTGTGGCGCTGTCGGTGTTGGCAGTCCAAAATTTTGAAGTTCTTGGACAGATTTCCCAATTGGATTTATTACTCTCGAAAAATAGCTCAAACGTATCATATTTGATTTATGTTATCCCAGTTATGGAAAGCATTAAGTACGTATATCAGATCAATTTGATTTAAACAATTTTTCTTTCATTTTAGAGAAGATTAAAAGAGACTAGCGCTTCGCGTAGTACAATCTTCCGCAATAAAATCTTTGAATTTTATAAAAATTTAATAACATATTCTATTATATGGAATAAAATTGTCTCTGTCTGGATGAAATGTAACCAGCTACGTATCTGTATAATTTCCTATCAAACGAGAAATATTAAAGCTTGATGAAGAGCTTTGTATGACTTTTTTCCTCTTCTTCATATTCTTCTTTATAATATAAACGGAAGGAAAAGCGCTTCGGTCGAGTTCGTCGGATATAAGCAAGGATTGATCCGAGTGCTGCTGCTCCCATTGCGCAACGGTTTATACTCTTACATCGCGAAAATAATATAAATACAAACCTCAGCGGGTCGATTGGAGAATTGTCGAGGCGCGCTGGCGCGTCTCCGTCGAGAAACATCACGTCGCGTTATCGACCACCAGCCGAGGGTTTCAACGGGTCTGCCCACTGGCCAGGAAAAGCGACTTTAAGACGACTCGTAGAACAATAAAAGCACTCTCTCTTTCTCCTCCTACCTCCGTCAACGTTGCTGCCCTTCCGCACCCCAGTGCGCCCTGTGCGCCTCGCGTGACTTCCTGACCCGAGCCGACCGACCCCTCGACCCCCTACGCGTGTGTATGTGTCTGAGGGCAAACCTCCCTATGATAATTACGTACTTCGAAGCGGCGCGTGCCTCGGCAATTCGCTCACGCGGCCGATCGCGTATGGCGTGACTATCCTCGACACCATAGGTAACTATCTCACCGTCGCGTCGCCCTAACCCATTATCCAGTTTTGACTTTGCTTCCTTTAAAATATGTACGAAGAGATTGACGCGCGCGCGCTAGAAGGTACAATTAGGATGTCCCGATAATGAAAAGTTCGAAAGATGTCTAAAGGCGATCTAATCTTTTCAACGCCCTTCAGATGTTCTTTAGATACCTAACTAATCAGATTTTTGATGTATGTAAAGACTTTCTTGAAAATTCAAATACCTGAAACGTATGACTTCGACAGAAATGTGTATGATAAAATTTATTATTTAATCTTAACCCTTACCGTACAAGAGGGCGTCACATTTCGAGCGATCCCTGTTCGTGCAAGTTTCTTTGTGTCTTTCGGTAATTATAAATTATACTACATTTTATTATTTTCCAAAATAAAGTGTCAATATTAATTCTAGAAAGTTGAAAGTATGTTGGTGAATTTTTAGAGATTTTTTTGAATCATTCGAAATAGGCGAAGAAAAAACGGACGGATTCTACTCCCATTTCTATGGATGGGGCACCAAATTGTAGCTGGTACGGTAAGGGTTAATTAAAATATTCACATGGAATCAAATCATGCTCTGGACTTCTTTCAGTCTAGAGCAAAGAATTAAAAAGCTATCTAAATAAATACATAATTTTTTGTGAATTTTAATAAAAACTGAATTTCCAAATTTATTTTTCAACTATATTCTGTCTAATAACATTTGATTTTTCAAAGTGTTTGCATTATTTCTTACAATTATTAATTCGATATCCTTCTATCGCGATTAGCTAGTGCTACGATTCAGGAAGAGGCAAGAAATAGATAAACAACATATAAATCGATTTCGAATCCGTGAGAATTTCCTAAAAGATTGAAACGCTGATTCTAACATATCGAGAGAGAGAGAGAGAGAGAGAGAGAGAGAGAGAGAGAGAGAGAGGAAGGGAGGAGGGAGGGGGCGACCGGAACCTCGGCCAAGAAGAGCGGACGACCGGATCTTGCTGGCACGGGTTCCGTTCGCGGGGTCGCGGGAGCGAAACTCTGGGGGACAAGGATCCTGGGCAACAAGTCACTGGGAAACGGCGCGTGACCAGCGCATTCGCGCTGCCAGATTTACGACAATAAAAATGAGGAAGGGTAAGCGGTACATCGCCTCTCTCTCTCTCTCTCTCTCTCTCTCTCTCTCTCTCGCTCGCTTTTTCCTTCTTTCTTTCTCTTTCCATCCCTCGGGAGGAAACAGAGGTGCCCATCGAATCATGATGCGGTTCACATTTCATCGCTACTTCGAAGAAAATTGAGTACTCGCGCACTTTTTCTGTGCGCACTTTAGAAACACATTTAGAAAATGTCATTGCCAATTCTACACTTCATTATAGCTCAATCCTTTGACATACTAATTAGCTATTAATTGGTTTGATATACCTTACTGAGTACGTATGTATATCAAATCATACATTTGTCCGTTATAATTAACATCTAAAAATTCTTTACAATCATTAATAATCGTAAGCATTGATATATATATATACATATATATATATATATAATTAATAATTAATCATGAAAGTACTCATTACATGCAACTAAAAATTGATGGAAATATTTCATAAGATTCTCGATATATAAACATATACAAGTGGTATATTTATGATAAAGAATTGAGATAGCAAAGTTTAAAATGCTTTCTGATTACATGCTAATCTGGTACGAGTCGCGTGATCTTTTCCGCGTTGTTGGAAAAACGTATTGGTGCGATAGAGCAAAGTATGTACGTTCCATCTCGGTTGGACTGTTATATCCCTGGCGATACAAGACCCGGTAAATTGGAATCGCGCGGAAGAAACGTCCATAGCATATTGCAGGGGTTGCGGGACATGTCGTCAGAGTCGCTGTCGCCGTTCGCATTATGTCTTTCGGTAGTACATACACGGACACGTGCCTATGCGTGACACGTTCACGCATGGCTGCCTGCGTTCGGGATTCTCCCCCCATATCGGCTCGCATTCATCTCTGATTCCTTGTTGGGGTGCAGGGATTGCGTTTCCACTTTAACCGTGCGCAGTCGAACGTCTATCGCCTACACACGGAAAAAGTAGCCGATTTCGTCGAGAAGCCATGAGTCGAAACATCCGTCAATGTCGAATCAAATATCCATTAATATCCGCATAAAATTAACTAATAAAAATGAAACATTCCTAAAATTTCATTTCTATTGTCTTCTCCAGAAATAATATAGAATATTCCAACTTATCGCGAGCCTTATATTTTATTTAGAGATATTTTGACCAATTTGGAGTTGGTATGTTCTTAACAAAGACATCGAGTTGTAATCTAGAAACTGAAAGGCTACTCAAGATTTATGTTTCAGAAGTATGTATGTAAATAAATTGCAAATTCCTCACTTTGCAACATTTTTAACGATTCCTTACGTTCAGCAATTTATTTTACCTGAAATTTAATATAATCTCTTTTTCTTTTATGTTTTATAAATAAAACACTTCTTTTCAAAGGAATGCGATAAAAGAGAAAGAATTCCCGTTGAAAGATTGCGCAAGGAGCTCGCGTGGATACGTGAAAAATATGATAAACAATACTCGCGGGTCGCTGGTATCGTGCGAAGGTACTCAAGCCAGAGACAAGAATCTTTTTTTCCTTTTTAAGTCAGCGCTATATTCACGCTATGCGATAATTAGGAAACGATTAATTTTCTTTCCGCGCTACGCAGCTCGCTCTTACAAATAACTTTTGCTACGCCTGCCCTTATCTGACGAACAAAAACATGTTACCTCCATCACGGGGCACGAATCGCCCGCACGTCTAACTTCTTAAGAAAGCCTCATTTAACAACTGCGACTTCCGTTTTTTAGAAGGCAATTTACTAGACAGTTAGTCGATACGGAGCACCTACTCAGATATTTTGGTATGTCATGTGTATCACGAATAAATTAATCGTAATAATGAAATAATTACTCTTCAATATTTTTAATTCATGATCGATAATGCTGTAGAATTTGTACAAAATTCTTTAAGAGAGTTTATTTAATCACTGTAATATATTAAATTAATGCCCATTTCTACTACAATAATATAAATTTAATCTCGATTCACTTTATTCTTTATCCTTTTCTAAAACCATTTTCACTTAGAAACCATCGTGTCAAAACGTATATTGTACGTATATTCTCGTATATATTGTACGTAAATCTATCGTTTTATCAGTATGATATCTGCTACGAAAACATTTTTGTTATCTATGTATTTTTATTTGTGCAATGGAGTACGGCGCTTTACGTTGTGATACCAATAGTCTGTCAACTGTTGGGAAACCCACACATTAAATGAAGAATTTGATTGCGGAATAAAAATTTGTGATAATGGATAATTCATTCTGAGGCTGACTTAGAAAGGAGTCGAAACGTCAAATTTCTATTGTATTGCGCTCATCGAAATCACATCAAGGTTTATGTAGTAAAGTCTAAATAAATATAAGATAATCGCATTAATAACTGCATTGATTCCCATAGCTGTTATTAGTTTTTATAAAAAATAAGATATAAACCGAAATTAATCTATAACGCATTGACAGAAACAAATCCAACAAAAGAACTCTAAACAGAAATGTATCCGCGGGAAGATTTTCAAAAATATAAATATTTTTCATGCTCTTATTTCACATCTAGTTTCGATTTTGTCCGGTCTATGAAGATATCTTTTCGGTTTTTCGCATACGTTATAACATAGGGTACGCAATCTCGTTATCGAAGCTGTGCGAGGAAACATTCACGTTCCACGGCATATTTCCGACAAACTTGGCGGAACGTCGACGGGAACGACGCGAAAAATAATGCTCGCCTGAACTTCCCTGCATGCAGGACCTATACCCTCGTATGCAGGTGTAATCTGTCCTACCCTCCGGATAGCTTGTACGAGTAACTTACCATGCTCAAGGCTCAGCACGTTACGCTCACTTACTCATTATTACACACTGCATGGCAACGTGATTTATGTCCGAAATAGATGTGTGCAAACTGCAGCGTATGAGTCAGTATCACTTAAGACTATATAACTAAAGATTATGGATTTAGGTCGCAGTCTGGCGATGAACTGAGCGTGAATGAGACAAACGGATGGAGGCACTTATAATGTACATAGACTTTGAGATTTGTCAAAGTATAAATATACACGGAAAGAATGGTTTTGTTGAAAAATTTTGTTAGATACAGATTTAAAAATAATTTTGTTTTTGGACCATCAAAATAATATTTAGATCTGTATCTAGCTAAATTTTTTAATACCTCAGTAAAATCGTTCTTTCCGTGTATATTTTAATTGTTAATGTTTCTTGCCAAAATTTAAGATATAAGTATAGAATCTCGTATAGTATATACATTACGCATTTCATTATTATTTTCTATGTAGATACATAATAAAATTGTAAATAAAACTCAAGCTAATTAATCATCATTTGCGACTAATTTGAAATATCAGAATTTTATGTAAAAAAGGCTCCATCTTTCTGACTGAAATTAATAACTAACGTTTTTTTCTTTGATTACAACAATAAAAATGGCATTTTTTTTTACTTCACTTTTGAAGTATTCAAATAAACATTAACAAAGTTTTAAAGTAATATCATAAAATGCTTCACACATTTGCATCCTCATTTTCATATCTCTCATAAAACTCACTCCTAAAATATCCAGCAATTTGAACGCGATTCCATAGTTTTCGGTCAGTGACATTTAAAAAAAACGTAACAGAATGATATTTCGATATGATAGGAATGACCGAACAAACGATAAGATTTCGTCTCACGGCGCGTCGGTGTGTTTGCTGGAACGCGTCCAAAGTTTCTCCAAAGTCGCGTGGGGGATCGTGGTCCCTTTTCTTTCGATGTCGCGACACCGAAAGTGGCATTGTACGCGTCTGAGACCACCAAAGAGTGCAGTAGCACGGAATGACGACGAGTTCTTTGATCCTCCCTCGAAGAGGCTGCATGCCGTCTAACGGGATTACCCCGCCCCGTGTAATTGCTCGTGAATGCGCAGATATACTCGCGACAATGGGTTGGAACGTTGATGGGACCTCATCGATTCGAGGTGACGTAAAACGAATCACGATACAATACGCAAGATCTGTGAAAACAATGCTTAATAAGTTAACAACATTTTCGCAGGGAGTGTACTTTCTGTTAGTTTTAAGAATTTAAACGATTATTTAAAAAAGTAAATGGATTATGGATTCGAAAAAATTGAAATTTATTTTCTGTAGTAAGAATATTGAAAAGATCATTATTTGTCGAGCCCCTCGAAGTTAACACTTATATTTGATTCCTAAATATCCTTATATTTGATAAGCTTTCCATCTATCACTAAATACAAAGATGGAACATAATCCTCGTAATAAACATAGATGTAAAAATTAGTAAACAATAATAGTTCTTAAAGAATCTGTTTACAGTTAACATTTGAAAAATTGTTTAAAACTTAGAACCTCAAAGAGTGTTTTAGTTTCTTATTTCCAATCGCTTGCAAGTTAAGAATCTTGATATCTCAACATTTTTATCAAAAAAAATGAGCAATATCAAATTTATCAGAAGCTATAAATAAGACTTGGAGATATTTTATAAGAACACACTGTAAAAAGAAATGTGTTTTACTCTTGTCTCCCATTTTTGAAACACTTAAAGATATTTAGTGTTTTGTCTATTGAAAAAGTTTAAAGCTAAAATGTTGTACATCCTCGTTGTAATCGAATGTCAAACAAGGATGAAATGATACACGCGAACATTAATCGAAACCCATAGTGTTTTAAATCCAAACATGTAGTGTTGTGTCTATTGAAAAAATTTAAAACTAAAACATCTTTAAGTGTTTAAGAACTGGAGACAAGGATAAAACATTTTAATATCTTAAACACACATAAAATTAAACACTTCTTTTCTCAGTGCGGTGACATCATAACAGATTTTCCAAATATTTTTTCCAACGACAACAGATAATTTAGATAATTCAACAGATTTCGTATCGTTTATTATCTATGTTGTAAATTTGATGGAGCTATCATCAGTGATACCCGTTGTGACATGCTGTCGATGGGATCTCGATCGCGGTGTCGAAGTTTGCGTTGGAGAAACGAGCGCGACGGCTCGAAGCCCCGCGGCTACACTGATTGCGGCGGACCCTACGACCCGTACAGACCCGGGAACGCCGTCCCCGGCCGACCAGGACCCTCATCCAAGGACATACCCGCTTCCCAATCAGAGGCGAAATCAGATTGTTTAACACAGCGGACACCAACTGCTATTTAAAGGCAGCATCTGCCCCATGGGGCTTGCTACATTCCGACGCGACGACGCTCTATCATGGAAACCGTTATCGAGAATGTTATCATTATGGAGGGAGCATCATTCGCATTGATTCTTCGCAAATCGATACATATTGGCGAGAATATAAATGAGAGCGAGAATATTTCTTACAGCTCTTAACACTTATACAAACGACTTATCACGAACTGTCCCCAGAATTCGATTCGGTTCTCCTTGAAATATATCATTAAATACAAAAATCTAAGAAACATGTGTTTTTTTTATATTAGCCCAATCTCAAATTTAAAGGGTGAAACCCCCTCAAAAATGAATAGGTATGGAAGTATTATCGAAATATTAGATTTTTGAACAATCCAAATACACAATTATAAAGTATATATAAAATCATAAAAACTTTGTCTAAAATATTTTTCTACATCTCATCGTTTCGTTGATAATTAGAATCAAAGTATTAGTTTTTTGAGAGGTTGTTTCAGCTCTTAAATCTGAGATTGAGTTAATATAAAAAAAATACGTGTCTCTCTTCGACTTTTATGTTTAAGAACATGTTTCAAAGAGAATTGAATCAATCCGGATAGTTGTGACAGGCCATTAGTTAATGACGTCTATTCTGTGAAATAAACGGAAAGTGTTATAATCAAACTATATACCCCTCGAATTTGCTTTTTAATTTTCTTTAAACAAAAATAGATGTTCAGTTGAAAAAATTCAGATAACACATTTTATTAGCTAAATAAAATTTTAACAATTAATTTTCAATTCTTTATCACTTGAATAAAATTGTAACATAATTATAATAATTATAATATGCTGCATTTTATTTAAAAAAAAAAAGTAGTATAGGTATAAACAACTAATAAAATATTTAAAAAAAATGATTTTGAAGCTTATAAAACTTGAACTGTTGAACCATAAAAAATGCGGAGATAAAAATTATAAGTATATGAATAAAATGCGCGTTAACGCGTACGTTAATGACGTGACGGTCTTCGAGCCAATTTGGAAATATCGCGATCCCACTGATTTTCGAGTAGAGCCAACCAGACTGACCTTTGTAGGCTATCGCCTGCGAGCATGTAACGAGGCAAAATTAAGGGGCATTGTACCCTTAAACAGATTGCACACGTCCGTGCGTGAACGTGACCCCTAAGGCTCTCGGACGAAAAATGCTCGCACGAAGAGAGAATCCTGGTGTGATAAGACGAAGAGAGGAGGCCTACACTACGACGGGGATGACATGGCGACGAAAACGAACGGGGAGATAAACGTACACGTAGCACACTCAGCCCCGTGTGTTTGCCTACACGGAAATCCTCTCTAACGGATTCTAACGCTCGGCCGAGTTTGCACTTTTTCATCTTCGGATCGATGACTTTTCTCCCGCTATCGAAGTATTCTCGAGCCACCGCTACATGAAAGTGTTCGGAAATCATCTGGCATCTCCTTCGACAGATAATTACGCGTCCGTTATGGGAATTACGGTTCAAACTGAAATTCGAATGAATCGCACAGTCATATTTTTACTATTTTATTTGAATCCAGATCTCTTTTTATTTCTTAAAAACGAATCATTCATCCTAGATATATTTCTTCCTGTAAAATTTTGATGAGGAGTAATGCATGGATGCGAAACATCCTGTTTCAGGCTATGGAAGCAGCTTATCAAAGACAGCACTGGACACGCACAGCCATCTCAGGCAGCCTGGTATGTAGTAGGTAGATATTTTTGAGAAGTTAAAGCGTTCTCTCATTTAACTCCATCTAAAATGAATTCTAGTCAGTGAGATATTCGGTAAATGAATTTAATTAAAATCTCTACTTGTCAAAGTCATTGGCATAAAAATATCGATCTCTGAAATAAAATATCTGACAAATTTTTAAGATATGAAATTTTTTATTTAGTTATCCCAAAGAATTATTCTAAATTTCATTATAGATGATAGCGTGTAAAGTCCATCTCGGATGATCTATATAATTTGAAACAAAATTTCGTATAGATTTTTATTTATAATTTTATGTAATTTTCTATCAAACTATGTGTGAATACATATAATTATTGTACTATCATATCTAACTTGCAATTTTTCCGTAATCATAAGATATCGTTCTTGTTTCACAAAATAATAATCCTTACTCTCTTCATACGTGTTCTATATTATGACAAATTATGCATTAATCTTTGTTTTGAATTACAAATTGAATAGATCACTTGACATGGCTTAAATCAAGGACTGAGAGTACAAGGTCCCTTTTCACCTGAAAAGCGGGCTTATCTATGCGATAATCAAACAAGGTCACTGTTACTTCGCGCGTCATCGATTCCTCGGAGTTTCGAATCGCGATGAGAAAAGAGCCTCGAATCCTTGGGCGTAGTCGCATCCCAGTATTTCTCTCTTCCATCAGTTCCCTCGTTCCCGGCAGATAAATGGGTGTACCGCGCCCCTTCCCATTATTAACTTGTAAGTGAATTACCGTTCGATCGAAAGGCGATCACTCCGGCACGCATTCAGCGGATTCATCGGGCGAAACGACCTTTGAGGTCCGGCAATTCCGAATTCGTCCCCATCATCCGCGTCTGTCCCCCTCTCATAATCGCTCGACTTGTATTTTTATGGGGTTCGTCTTGGAGTTCTCGTATCAGGACTCTTCTTCGTTCAGACTATCGAAATCATTAAATCGGGACGTTTAACCTCCTCCATGGTTAAAAAGTCTGTCTGACATTTTTTTTATTTAAAAGAAATTGTAAAGTACCTTCATTCACATACATTAATTAGACCTATTGTTAATTCACAATCTTTAACCATCTTAATTTATAATTACTGTTCATAAGAATTCATAAATCCCCCCTTTTGCTGTATTATTTTTTAAATGGAACAAATATATATAAGAATCTCTAAATATAGAAAAAATATCAATCAAGACATTCTGTTATTGCGAATCGTATGTTAGAATTTGATCACAAGTTTGATTGAAAAGATGTAATGATATTAGATTCAGAACGAAATTATTATATAAAAGATTAATATCGAAAATGATTTATATCAAAGTCTAGAAAAATAGTATATTAATACTAACGAGAATACTAAACTTTTAAATAAATCGTATTTTAACATCTTTAATGTGTTTGACAGAATTTTAATAGTGATTATTAATATGTTTATATACACAACAGTTTCTATACACACCGTCTGATCTTTATTATTTATTACAATTTATAACTAGCGTTATCTTCATTCCATTCTTGATACAACAACATTCCATATGAAAATTATATCATAATCCGTAAGTTTGCTGTCTTTTTATTATTTCTTTTTTTCTATTGACTCTTCCAATTACGTTCACATTCTAATATTGTTATATTCATCTTGTAGTTTAACGTTGAGTAATTTAATGTTGAATAAGGGAAATACAATACAGACTGATATGAGTCTTCGAAAATTATGTTTTTGATTGGTTTTCTCGACTTGAGATATTAACGGAGTAACGAAAAAATGCTTCAGAATGTAGGAACGGTGGCAGATTATGAATTACTTGCAATTTTAATTTTCCCTTTTGGCCAATACTATTAGAATTATTTGCGACTTCTTTCATCTTTCATCATTTTAACATTCTAATTTTTAATCCCCTATGACTTTTCATGTGTAATTGAATTTCATTTCTTGTAAATTATATGCGACTGAAGAAAACTTGAAACTAGTTTCGTTTATTTTTAATGTATTTAAATTCACTTAATATTTTATATCCTTCATTTTTGCACTTTCTTTTCCTACTATTATTATAATGTTATACGCTATATTTAAAAAATTCTAAAAATATTATTTTATAGTTACATGAAATATCTGTGTTACGTTACTCATTATTTCAGACAATAAAATTCTAATCGTAATTTTGAGAAAAGTTGTCGTTAGTATCCAAACTATTGCGCTTTTTCTTATATTGCAATATTGCGACGATAAAAATCGCTTGTCTAAACGTCCTCCGAAAAGCTTAGAAGACACTCGTCGCCCTTTAAGCCACTCCGTCGGCAGTTTCTCAAATTGAAATTATTATGATCCAAATGAATTCTATTCTATTGTGGGGTTACGATTATGTTCTTTTGTATGACTGTAGGGCCCTTCATATCTGAGCGGCGGCGAGCGTCGGTGATGACGCATTGTAAAGCTTTTAAAGGGTGATACGGGGGCCCTTGAAAAACAACCGTGTAACGGATAGGTATATCCTATATGAAACTGCGAAAAATTTTATCGTTTGTGCTTATTCACAGTGTGAAAAACTGAGTTTATTGATATAAATTACGCAAACATTTTGCTGTTACATATAATTAACAAATTGTTATAGTATTAGGGGTGTGATTTAGTTTTGAGGGTTTTTGGAAGAGATGGCATTAATGTCAGTGTTGTCGAAGACGTTTCAATCACAGCTATTATTTCTTAGTGCTTTAATATTACTTCATGGTATTTAGTCGTTTGCTAACAACAGACGCAGTAAACATCGTATTTATATCATTTTAAAAATGGAACTTCCTAAAAAGCATTTTCGACATGCATTGCTTTTGTTTTTTAATCGAAGAAAATAGCGGCTGAAAGTTATAGAACTCTGATAAAAACTTATCAGATGTCCATCAAGACGTGTGAATATCGGTTCTGTCGATTAAAAAGTGGTGATTTCAATGTTGACGATAAAAGCGGGAAAATGCAAATTTGCAAGCATTATTGGACGAAAATCGAGCACAATCTACGTCAGAACTTGCCGAAGAACTAAATGTTGATCGTACAATAGTTATTAAACGTTTACGTGATATGTTGTTTAAATACATCAGGTTTTAAGAAAAAAAACTCTCAAAACTAAATTACACTCCTAATAATATATTTTAAGAAGGGAGGAAGCGATCTTGACATACTTTCGACTAGTATCAAATTTGATCTCGTACTTGAGAATAAAATTCCCGCATATTTACTCAAGTAATCTAATAATTAAATAAATATGGAACTTACCAAGTATTGTGAATCTCTTATGACCCACAGATCCCTACCAAATGTTCGGGGCGACGAGCAGTCGTCTCGCAAGCTCTGGTTCCGGACAGATACAGCTCTGGCAGTTTCTACTCGAGCTTTTGTCGGATTCAAGTAACGCCGCGTGTATCACGTGGGAAGGAACCAATGGTGAATTCAAGTTGACCGATCCCGACGAGGTGGCGAGACGATGGGGCGAAAGGAAGTCCAAGCCTAATATGAATTACGACAAATTGTCGAGGGCCCTGAGGTGAGTTTCAGGATGGCGCTTTCCCGTCGCGCCGCGTCGGTTCGCAACTCGCGACAACAACGGCGCGTTTTTCCCGAACGTCAAAATGGAAAAGCCATTAACGGACCATCATTTATGTTTTGACGAAGTTTCGGGGTGAAAGTAAATTCGTTCGATACATGAACGTTTGAATGTCGCGTTTGCTCGCGCGCACGCATATATATATGTGTGTGTGTGTGCGTGTGTGTGCGCGCGCGCGCGCGTGTGTGTGTATGTTGGTGTCGTGTCGGGACTCAGGGGGTGGCGGACAAGGGAGAAATTTCAATCATCGACAGTCAGACTGACGGTAGACATGGCTATTATTTTTCCATCAGATCCGCTGATTATATTACGCGATTGCTCTTTTTGACGTCCCTTTACTAACCGTATAAGAACTCTCTGACAAGCAAGCTCATTTTCAACGTCGAAGTTGAAGACGTTGAACTAAGAATTCAATTTTTTATCGCAAAATTTATATATGTATAGCAAAATTTAAGAAATAACGTCAAATAATAAATATATGTCAATATAAGAAACAACATACACACAATATTTATGATTTCGAAAACAGCAAATAACTGTCTTTGAATCACTTATCGTTTATATGAATTATTATCGTATTAATTGCTTATATTAAATAATTTTACTAAAATTAAAATGGCTTTGAAAACAATATATAAATCTTCATTTTATTTGATGAATTTTTAAGTCATCGCGTAATAGTTACAGTTGTCTCAATTTTATAAGTTTGATGGCAAATCTGCCGACTTTAGTTAATAAAGCTAATAAAGAAAAGTTAAAGATTTTGGAATAATAATCCCAAATAGTCACCGAAATTTAGATGTGCTGTCCAATTTTTTAAGAGAAACCCAGCAGAAATATTAGCTTGAAGTTCCTGAAAATGTAGATCCACTATATCACTCAACGTTAGAACTCATAAAATCTAAATGAAGCGTCCGGTCTCTGTTTGCAGGTATTATTACGACAAGAACATCATGACGAAGGTGCACGGCAAGAGGTACGCGTACAAGTTCGATTTCCAGGGGCTGGCAGCCGCGACGCAGCCGGCGGCGGCCGATCCGGCGGCGTACAAATACCAAAGCGAGCTCTTCATGTCCGGTTACGGTCACGCGAAGCTGAACCTGATGCCGCCGCCGGCGGCGTCGGTCTCGGTTTCCGTTCCCGGCGGCCTCTTCCAATCGGCATCGAGCTACTGGTCGACGAGCCCGGGTGCAAACTTGTACGCTGGCCATCACACGGCCTCCGGACACGTGCCACCTCATCTCGGCACCTATCCGCATTACGCATGACCCGCCGCCGAGCACTGGGGTGCTCTCGGCACACCGCGTTGAAATGTTTCTACTGAAAAAAAAAAAAAAAAAAGTACGGAGCCGCATCTGCCACCGTCGTCGTCACCACCGCCGTCGGCAGCATGTGAAATCGTAAATTGCGCACCACTCGGCCCCTTATCCCGCCCCCGCAGGCTCGGATCGCACATTATTTCAGGTACTTGCACGAATCTGTCCATATCGCGTTACATTGCTTGCAACATTATCCTTTCGCAATGGATTACGAAGCGATCGTCGCATTTCCAACGATTCAAATGAATGCGAGTAGCAGAGTAAATAGTATGACAATAAGTTTTGTAGCGTCTTTTTCTCCCGCAAAGTTGGGGAAGTATAATTAAACGTACAATCAACATGTTGCCTCCCTTATATTCAGTACACTTCGTTTTGATAGTGCTCAACAACGATCATCAATTGTTTATTTTATTTAATAAGTTATCTCACACGACTCTGTGGTCAAAAATATCAAGTAATACTTTTGAAAAACAGAGAGAATATCAATATCAAATTTCTTATAAATTTCTAATAAATTTAATGATGAAGAAATTATTAAATTGTTGAAAGACATTTGCAGAAAGGAGAAACAATAGCGCGCGATATTGTTTCAAAATGATACAAACATTTATTGAGTTGAAAGAACTTCCAACTGACATCTCTACCGGTAGGTACATATTTCAATTGAAGAGTTTCAAGGGTGCTTCTAAACGTGGAAACATGAGATGTTTATAGTGTGTAGGAGAAGTCTACTTTGAAAGAGATAACATTAATTCAAATGAGTGAGTCACATTCGAGTCTAACTAAATTTTATTTATAAACTTAAATGTCGGATCAATGTTTTCTGATGTACATCTGGCAATTATAAAAATACAAATTTTGTGCGAAAACCACTCATAGATATATTCATATTAAATTTAAAGGAAGTAAACTGTAAAGATATTTATTTTCACTGTCCAACTATTAATGAGTTATGTACAACAGTCTAGGTCACTAGTAATCGGGTCGTCAGTAGTGACATAGCTTTATAATCGAACATAAGTAGTAGATGACAATCCCATTAGTAACGGACGAGATATCCGTATAGCGATGCACGGAAAGAATGGCTAAAGTAACTAAAAATTTAGATTTAAAAATAATTTTATTGAACCATTTTTTATTGAAATAATTATATAGGACGCTCAAACTAGTTGCTAGAATATTAAAACTCGTTACAGTATTATCATTATGAACGCCCTACATAATTATTTTGGTAGTTCGACAAAATTATTTTCAGATCTGGATTCGAATTTATATCACATGCGAAAATCTGTAATATACATAACTATATTACATAACTATAGTATTTTCGTATACTATAGTGTACTTTCATATGTGATATTTTTCGAGAAGGCTCCTATATCCAGTTAAATTTTTAAGTACTTTAGCAAAATAGTTTTTTTCATTCATTCCTTCCGTTTCTTCCGCAGAATTTATTAAAAATATACATTCTTTTTATTAGGAAAATATTATTTTATTTAGAAAACATTTAAACAAGCTTTGTGTAATCATTAAAGTTTCCTGTTATAGAAAAATTTAATTCAGGAAAAAGATTTTTCCAACAATATATTCAAACAACAGCTTTTTCAATTTTACTTTTTAATTTTTTATTTTTTATTTAATTTTTTATTTTAATGTAATATTTATATAATACAGCGATTTCTTTACATTTATTTGTTAAGTAATTAAAGCAGTAGACACGAGACATATTTATGCGAGTAATATAACGCGTTTGGGCAGATTAAACATCGAAATCATGCGATACGGTTGTCTTAACAAAGTGCAATACCTAAACAAGCCTAAATAAGACATCGTTGCAACTTTTCCAGTGCAATGCCTAAACAACATGTAACAATCAGTGATTATTTACGCGCCGCCATACAAAGGCGACTCTGACGTAATGATTGCACTACGGACTCTAATTCGCGGCCGATGGGGTGTGCTCAGAAAAGAAAAAAAAAAGATTATTGTAAGAACGTTGTACATACAGTATAATGCATTACGTTAGTACAGGGTGTGCGTCCGTGAGAAAATTCGCATGAATCTGTTTACCGTTATCGTGTTGCCGTAAAAAACACGCGGAGTATCCTTGGATGAACATTATCAATTCAAATGCTTGCGTTTAAGTTAAGCGTCAATGATTTTAAGTTAAGTCTCTCAATGATTCTTTGCCAAATATCTATACCAAAGAAAATTAGCTCCCTTATGATTTGCAGATAGTATATTAAGTGACAAAACATGTAATTTAAAACTTGTTATATGTATAAACATTATTTCTTTAATATTCATTTACCATTCTTCGACATTGTTTGTCATTTTATCTAGTCATGCATTTAATGGCTTGCGTTTAGTAGAAAAAGCAGCTTTACGACTGCTTTGAAATTCTTCAATATATGATTGGTTTATATATTTAGATCCAGCGAGGAATTAAGGACGAGAAGCACATTCAGGAAAAGTACACAAAGTAACAGTAATATAATCAATTTTATAATTTTACACTCAACAATATAACTGTTACGTACGTGTGTGTTATATTATATTTATATTGTTAAATGTGAAATTATAATATTGATGTTATGTTACTATTAGTTGGTGTTTATTAGACCATCATTTTAAAGGATCTGACAAACAGTTGTAAAACTGCTTTTTCTGCTGAATGCAGCCAATGTTTTATTTTATTTTATTTTATTTTTTTTTATTAAAGTGCGCATTAATATCAATCGCAAAGATGTTAGCCAGAGAGCAAAATATATATAATCGCATGACGGTAAATTGAACATGCGAAATCGTTTGGTCCAAGGAAACGTGAACTCGTACGCGAAAGGAGCTGACAAAATTCCACGAGCATCGTCGGCGTTTACATTTGGATTAAATCGGGCATGTGTACATTAAAACGCATTAAAATCTGTCGATAATGAATCACAATTTCCAACGAGATCCCGCGGCAATTTGCTCGCAAAATGTACTCATGTTCGATTCAGACCAAAGCTGATATACGTGTATCATAAACTCTTTTAACTTATTTGTTATGTGAAGAAATGGGTAGAGATGCTACATAAAAACAAATCAAATGATGGGCGTGTAAGAAACGATCATCGAAGTATAATATTTGTACATTTATTCAGTCAGTATGTCGGTGCTTGCTTAAGCGTGAAAATCGCTCGTTCCTTTGATGTAATTTTACAACGAAACCGCGTTAACCGTACATTCTCATCATCCGTCATCGAGAGAGGCGTAGACGATAATCAAAAAGTACAACGTTTAAGTCATATCAATTGACGGCATACGCAATCAGAATCAAACTTTCACCCCATCCTTTTTAGAAATCACGTGAAATATGTGGCCGCTCTACCCATATCAAGACGAAGGATGGATTGCCGAAACCGAATTCGATCCTGAACAAAACACAACATAGAAATTCGCACTTTGCAGCAAAAATTATTATATTAAATCATCATTTAAATATAAATGATAACTTCTAATTTATTTCCGACAAAGCAACCTTACTCCTGATAGAAATTTAATGCTAGTGTAATCAATTAATCACTTATTTTCAATATTAAAAGTAATGTTAACAAAATGAATGATTAATTGATCAAATATTATCACTGAAAGACAAGATTGGCTGAATATGACATAGCATTTTTAATTGGCTGTAACAGCCAATTTTTGGTTGCGTTAGCCTATCGAAATCTTATACTAACATTGCAGACAGGCTAACACAACCAAAAATTGGCTTCTGCAGTCAAAATATTTACTATGCCATATTTTACCATCTAATTCACTGCAGCAGCTAATCTTTTCTTTCAGTGTAGAATTAAATTTCTACAAGGAACGAGGATATAATATCAGAATGCTATTAAATACAACTTTGTTGCATTGTTTAGCGTTAACAAACATTATACTAATTAAAAAAAGTTGCACATATTGCAGAAATTTAAACTTTTGAAGGAGAGAAAAAAATCATCACGTAATTGATTTAATACTTAACCTGTTTAAAATCTGTTCATAAAATAATATTCTTGAATTAGATCTTATTGCAAGAACGAGCGAAGATTTGATAATCTGTCTGTAGAATTATTGTACCATAATTAAATAAAATCATTTAAGAACCGTTTTTGGCAATTAATAAAGAAATAATTTTACTTTTTATTTAAAGGATAATATTCGTACACAAGTATACTTCATTTAATGTTTAATTTTTTTAAAGTTGTCTTCTCCATAATATATCAGTCGAAACAAAGTTTAATAAAAAAATTAATTAAAAAAAACCTAACTCAGTGAAAAATGACAATGAAATCAATGTCAAATCGACGTTGATTTGATGATTTCGATTCCATTATTATCTCTCACTGGGTAATATCATTTGAATGAATGATAGCACAAAATCTATTCTTAGACAGGCTATTCAAATAAAAGAAAAGTAAAAGAAAAAAAAGAACTTGCAGTATAAGTCGCAAAAGACACAGGTAACACAGTGTAAGACAGTGTCAAGAATTATTATATCATTATTGTTTGCCAATGTTAAAGTTGCCAGAAATAAAATGATCACTATGTAACATTGTGTTATGTTATCAATATTACACTAGCGATTGAAGATTGCGTCTACAATCGCGTTTGCATCTTTTGACCAATCAAAAAGAAGCTGTTGATCAGCAGTTCCTTTCTGATTGGTTGATAAATGCAAATGCAAACGCAGACGCAACCTCCAATCGCTAATGTGATATCAACATTACACGACTGCAGTCAAAATCTCACTACAAATGCTTTGAAGCATTTGGTTGACCAATTAGAAAAAAGAATTTTACAAATCAACCAATCAAAAATTGCTTTAAAGCATTTGTAGCATCGCATTTATCGTATCCTTATGTCTCTTGTTGGAAAGCACCAAATAAACATTTATCTCGTATCTCGGTTGCTTATCACTAATATTTTCTCAATAGTCTAAACTATCTATTGATGTATAGTCTTTGAAAACCGCGAACTTTAAAGAGCACAAACCCTCGACGGGCAACCAAGAGTTTTAAAACATTACCCAAGTGCCTTCGAGTATTTTATCCTTCTCTAACATTCGGTGAACAACAAGGTATGATGCTCGGAAGCACTCGGGTAACGTTTTCAAACGTAGCAAGAAGCGATTTTCCTTCGTGAATATCGCAATCCTCATCGGCGCGTGTCGGCAATCCTTCCCCAGAAGAAGGAAGGCGTACCTCGTGTCGGAGAGAAGCGTAACTCCTTAAGACGTATACTGTACCATACTACTCGTAAGTGGCCCTAAGCATTCCTAGAATAATTTTAACGATTAGCGCGGCCCCCGAGACGGCCCGTGGGACCGATCGTGCAATCGGCACCGCGACGGGAAACGGTTGTTATCCAGCAGATGGTTTCCGGATCGGTCCGACGGGTCGCGAGCGCGAAAGGGCGCTCATGTAGATAGGGTGTTTTCATGTGTAGCTTAGGCGTGTAGAGAATTTAGTCTTAGTGCGAGGATGCGGCGAGAAGTGAGTGTCGGCAGAGAAAGAGAGAATGGAAATAAAGGCGCGTTGCGTGCGTTATTATGTGTATTTGTGTGCAAGATACGAAGTGTACGCGTGAGCAGGCGTGATTTCGAGAATGGAGGTGAATAATAATAACTGCGATGATTATACGATGATGACGATGACAATGATGGATGAGTGGATGAACGAGGGATGTCTGGCACTAGCGTAGAACGCGTTAGGTTAGATAGATAAGCGATCCCCCCCCCTCCCTCCCCGCCCCTCTACCACCCTATCGAAGACCGAAAGGACACGGTTTCTCATCGCTAACATGATTGCGGAATCGAAGAAGACACAACGGGATAGACCTGAGAGAATCGCGGGATACCGCACCCGGGAAATCGGGGGGAGCGCTGTTGTTGTTCTTGTTGTCGTGCGCTTGTATTAAAGTCGCCATGTTCTAATTAAACGTGCCGACGGGGTTGTATCAGTCGTCGGCAAAATCAATGTGGCTCCCATTTCTCTATGCGTTCGCGTTTGCCTTCATGATCGCGTATAAAAAATGTATAAAAAAAAAAAACCAAGAGAGAGAAAGAAAGGGAGAGAAGGGTAAAATAGAAGGCAACTGAAGAGGAATCGGGGAGGAGAGAAAAAAATGGAGCTCTACGGCTTCTTCCCTTTCGCTCCTCGCGTGTTACGTATGTAATAAACGCGTGTGTGCAAACGAAACCAAGAAAAAAAAAAAAAAAAAGAAGAATGAGACGAAGGGAATGGCGTGGAGACACAAAGAACGGTCGCAGTATGATGGAGAAGGTGGAGGAGGAAGAGAACGAGGGAAGAGGAACGCGGAGGCAAGATAGGAGAAAAATAAGCCGAGGAACACACGGTAGGTCAGTCTTGGTTGCCGGCGGTTGGCGAATTGGTCGGGTTGCCATGGCGAAGAGGGCCGGGGTGTTCTCCGGGTTCGGCGGGGTCCGCCCCAACGGGAAACCCCCATTCGGGAAATTCGTGGCGTCGCTACGCCGAACCATGCCGCGGTGCCGGAGGTTTAGCTCGGCTTGGCTAATCGATTCTGCTACCAATCAGCGCCCGCGCTGTTCCTCCACATCTTCCTCCACACTTTACTCTCTATCTTTCTCCCACACAGAGCGCACACATAGAAAAACACACATTCTCTCTCTCTCTCTCTCTCTCTCTCTCTCTCTCTCTCTCTCCCTCCTCTCTCCCCTCTGCCTCCCCCCCTCTATCTTTTTCCCTGATATATGATATATATATTTTGTACACTACCACCACCGCTACTGCCACCCACCATCACGACTTCGGCTCTACCTAGCAGCCACCACCCTCATAGTTCTCATACCCATTTCTCCATCATTCGTTCTACCTTTGGTGCGTGTACTCTCCTTCGGCGCTGTTAGCTATCAACACCACCTCTACTTACGTACACGCTCTCCTCCACCAACCATCCCTTCCGTGTCCCTCGTACTATTAGAATCCAGATGCAATGCCAGCGGACGCAATAATGCATCGTATCAAAGTTAAGAGGCTCGTCTTGTTTGGGCCTCGACGCGGAAAATAAGCTATCCGTTTGCTCTTCATTAATCGAATCGTTCGCAGGAACAACGCGTCCCAAGGAAACCAAACTTTACGAGAGATAAACATTCGCGTTTTACGATCACTGTGAAGCATCAACTCTACCACAAACTTCATAGAGAAAAGTGAGAATTAATGTCCCTATTACTATATAAAATCTTGTTTCATCTTTCACTTATTTATGACGAAAAAATTATTAATCCTGTTGTAAAGAATAAAATTCAATATGTACAAAATATGCCCTAAATATCTAATTAAATTCATTGTTTGCATTTATCAATTTTGATAAAAGAGTTAATAACGATTTTAGTAGAAACTGTGACGAGCAATTTTTTTTTTTTTACTGCGATAATTATAATATAGTGTTATATAATATTTTATGTTGTTTTTATGATAAATCTTTGAATACAATTCTTTTCTAAATAAAACACGGTAATTTTCAAATTGCAAACAATTGCAAGCGAAGGAATTTTGAAAAGTAACTTGAGAACAGATAAAAGAATTAGAATGTAGATATCGTATAACTCATTTAATTTCAGGCCGAGTTTATTTTGAGGAGTAGTTCAGGATTTAAAGATTATTTCTGGAGATATTTAAAATAGAACGCTTAGATAATAGTTTACGATGAATAGTGACTACTTCCTTCAATGTTTTCACCACAAGAACAAAATTGAGAATTAATTAAAAAATGCATCGAATATGATAAAATTGTCAAATATTAATTTCATATTTATGTAATGGTTTCTAAATTACTAAACGATTGCAAGTAAAGAAGTCTTCAAAAACAAAATTTCAGGTCTTACAGATATTTAATACTGGAAGATACCGATTAAATTTTACAATTAAAATCACTATCAGTATTAAATTCGATTTTTCTGTAAAGAAAAATCGCAAACGGATAATAGAATAAACAAATTCACTCAATTTCGCAAATCGATTTTATTTTGGGGAGTTTATTTTGAAGTTTACGATTAGTTGTGGTGATATCTAAAGTAAAAGGTTAATGCTTGCGATTATCTTCGATTTTCGCTCGATATTTTCGTCAAGGGAACAAATTTTATGTAATCGAGTCATCTTAAACTTAATTTTGTAGATCCTACTTTTGCCTAATTTCTAATCGTTCTTTCGTTTATTTATTTCTTTAACTTCTTCGTAACCAAAAAAAAAGTGTATTCAGACAATACATTTCGATAAAACAATACATTCCAGACAACACGCTCCATACACACAAATTTACAAGGGATATCCTAAAGATATCCAGAGAACGTCTAACGTTCTAAAAATAAAAATATACCCAGGACATCTCTCAGTAGTTTGCTGTGCGAGACATGTACAAAAAAAAAAACATATTACGATTTTTTAGATGAATTTTAAAATGAGATGAAAATTGCAAAGTGAGCAAATTATTAGGTGTGTTGACCAATGAGATTATAAATATATCCTAATAAATTACCTTACTTTTGTAATTTTCACGTCGTTTTCAGGAACCGTAATAAAGGCCTGAGACGAGACATCCAAAGACGTCTATCTAAAAGACGTCTTTTAAAGACATTTTTGTAAAATAAAGCGTCTTAAAGAGAGTCTTAATTTTCAAAACACCTTAAAAAGAACTGTCTAAAAGACATCTTACGCATTTAAGATGTATGTTCCGATTTTTTTTCATTTTGTTTGGAGTGTTAGATTACACATTAATATCCGCTTAAATCCGCGAATTATAGTTTAGCAGATTAATGTTCTTACTTGAGACTATTCGAAGTACAATTTGATTCGCACGTTGTATTGAAAATGTGAAGCCGAATAGCGTGTCCTGGCGTGTTCATCTCGTGTCCGAATCTTCAAATCAATGAGTTTCAATCTGGAAACAGAGATCGGACTTGTTCTCGTGAATACTGCACAAAATTTTCAAATTTCAACTCGCCGATTCTTTCCTCGCACTTCTCTTGTTTGTGAGCCAACTCTACTGATTGTCACTTTGAAAAATACTTGAACTGCCATCTGGTAGCCCTCAATTCGTACTATTTGCTATTATCAGCAGACGAACTCGATCGGTATCAAAGAGGAAAATATTATTTATCATCAGTTGCGAGCCTCGTTAAAATTTCATGATTACCATCAGATTAAATTCAGATTTTCTATAGCCAGAGATGTTCACGATAAATATAAATTCTTTCTTTTAAACCTTATTTCGTTATGATAACCCTATAATGAGATCAAGACGAGTTTTTTTTTGCATTTTGATTAATTATATATACAATCACATTATACGCAAATACATACTTTGCTCCGTAAAAGTTGCATATATATATTTGCGCATATATATAGACCTCGTCTTTTTTTCTTTTTTTAAATACTCAATTTTACAAGTATTTTCTATTATTAACGTATAATAAGAATAACGTATAATAATCATTTAATTAATAATTTTTATATACTTGTAAATTGTATATAATAAGAAATGAAAATAATTAACTCGAACGATGTGTGTTGATGATAAGACCGAAAGAAGTGTTGAAACTATTAATTATATTTATATCTATTATATAATATAATCATACGCGAACGATGGCCTTCTTCGTCACGATAACAAAATTCAAAATTAATCTTAAAAAGTACACGAATATATCAAAAAATTAATGTGAACAAACTACTTACCAAATACCAATTTTATGTCTATGCAATTATAAATATAACCAGGGGGATGTATTCGATTTTGTGCATGCATGATTTATCATGTTATCCTTCTTTAATATTCGGTGAATATAAAGATAAAACGATACTTCATACACATCATGCGCAAACAGAACGCACTCCGAGTCATCTTAAGTTTAATTTTCCCTACTTTTGCCGAGTTTCATGTTTGTTACAACTTCTTTTGCGGATGTAGTTATTCGTTTATTCGTAAACGTGACTTTAATGGCTGCCGTGTTTAATGTATATATTTTGTGTACGTAGAGGCGCCAGTGAGCAAGTTTCAAATTCCAACTATTCCCAAGTGCACTCTCAAGGTTTCTTTTCACTTCTCTCAGCTGTAACTGATGTAAATACGAATAACCATGTCATCGTCAGGAAATTATTTAAGAAAAAGGGGAAAAAATGAACGATAATGAATGTAGAAGGCGCGGATGTACACAATCTCACTGTAATTCTCTTTCTCTCTCGTATGTACGCGCGCACAGAAGACTTCGCACTGTGCAGTGTCATCGATATTTATTCCTCCCTCCGGCCGGCTAACGGATTGTCAACTATGTTAAGCGTTATTTAAGACGGAACGAAATCTTTCTGGCGTGTTTCGACGGCTAAATACGAGTATCAGGATGAGCGCGAGGCATTTGAGTACTGGTACTAGAGAAGTATTTTTTACGTTGCGTAAATCGAGGGAACTGACGAGGTTTTGCAAGGAACGTCTAAAAATGTGCGTTCTTTTTAGGATCGGTACCACCGCCCGTCGTGCCCGGAAAAATACGCCTGTACAGCATGCGTTTTTGTCCGTACGCGCAAAGGATTCACCTTGTGCTGGATGCCAAGCAAATTCCGTAAGTTGTTGTGATTATCCAGCAAAACAATCGTTACTTTAATCCCTTTTTTTGGCTTTGAATTGTTAAACTTTTTAACACTTCAAAACTTTTTATTGATATATCATTTTTAATATTATATATAATTTCTAAGTAATTTAGCAAATTTCTTTTTTATATATTCTATTCCCAAGTGATATCTATTAATGATATCACATATTAATTTAACACGAAATATTCATCAACTAACAAGTAAGTGAGAGGAGCGTGAATTGCAAAGTATTCATTTTATAAAAAGAGAAAGATTGTTTCTGAAAAAAAATTCTAATTTATAACTTGGTAAATTATTTATACTTATCTGTGTAATGGAAACGTATAAAAGTAATGTTTTTCTTTTGCATTGTTTGCTTTTAGATATGATGTAGTTTATGTGAATTTAACGCATAAACCTGACTGGTTGATAGATAAGAGCCCCCTTAATAAAGTTCCTTGTATCGAACTGGAAGGAGGAGAAACACTGTATGAAAGTCTAATTATCGCTGAATACCTGGATGATACATATCCTCAAAACAAACTATATCCAAATAATCCTTTAGCAAAGGCAAAAGATAAATTATTGATTGATAGATTTAATACAGTGATAGCAACTATGCATAAGGTATTTGTTTTATACTGGTTCCATTTAGAAATATTTACATGTATTCTCGTCTATAACTTTTAAGTACATTCCCATAATGGTCTTATTGTATTTGATTTTTAGGGATATTCAGAAACAGCACTGGTGCAAGATGTATTCAACGAGGCATTAACTGGCCTAGAATTTTTTGATCGGGAGTTGGCGAAGAGAGGGACTCCCTTTTTCGGAGGCAGCAAACCCGGTATGTTGGACTTAATGATATGGCCGTGGTGCGAAAGGGCAGATGTAATAAGAATTATAAAGGGAGAGCAGTATGTCTTACCTCGAGATCGTTTCTTACGACTGGTAATTATCATGATTAGAAGTTGGCATATAAGGGATATTTCAGGACTCCTGAAACAAAAGAGGATGGATTTTAACAAAAAAGCCAACTTTTGTTTTAGACCATGTAGCCTCTCTGATGCATTTTTTGCTATTTGTCTGAACATGTATAACGTCTGAAAATAATACTAGTTCATATCTCCTGTGATTTTGTTTTGAAAGCACATTAAAAAAGCACATTAAAATGATAGAAAAAGAAAAAATGTAGACTAGTATTTATCCATCAGAGGTCACGCACAATATTACCATAATTGCAAACCTCACAACCGGTCTGAACGAAAACGCGTAACTTTTTATAAAAGTTGAAGAAGGCAGATGTTTTTGAAAAACAAAAGTTTGTCTTTTTTTGTTGAAATTTATTGTCCCTTAAAGAGTTTGTCACAGAGGTTTTAAAACAACCCGTATATCGATTGTAATTTTTATGTAATATAGCTTGAATGGAGAATTGCTATGAAAGAAGATCCTGCAGTGAGTGGCAGCTTCCTGGATGCCGAAATGCACGCCCAATACATGCGTAGTCGTCTAGCTGGGACACCTCAGTACGATTTAATAACTAACAGCTAAAAATAATTCAGCCTATGGTCCATTTTATTTGCGATGTCTTAAAATCAAGCGATACTCCACTTCGTATGTTGCTATTTCTTTCAGCGTAGTAAATTACATTTTATAATAAATTATATGTGTATATATATATATATATATATTAAAAAATAAAATTGATGTTATTTGTAATATCTAAAACAGATACTAACTAGTTTATAAAACAGAGTATTTATCTTAATTGTTATATTGGTTAACATATGAAAATAAAAATTTTTTTTACATAAAAAATTACATATATTTTTACATATAGGTATACATTTCTTGGCCAAGTATGGACGAGTTTTTCTAATTCATCGAGTGATCAATCACATTGTGGCCAAATACAAGTTTACTTCGTAAAAGCATGTACATATAATGCAATTGATCAAGCGATGAATTAAAAAAACTCGCTTTATTTATTTCAAATGTCATGCAAATTCTTATAGTATATCTTCATAGTATATCTTTATAGTATACCTTCATAGTATATCTAAAATATGTTTATTACAATGGTATTACATATGTATATATTTACATATATATCTTATCTGTGGTACATTTAAATAATGTTTCTACTGAAATATTTCATGGTTGATATTCGTTACGTTATTGGCAATATTACTTTGTATATGATAGTGATGATTATATATAGTTGATTAATAGTAAAAAAGATATCAAAATTAAAGTATTATAAATTCCCGCATACATTTTATAAAATAAATTCAACGTTTATATTATAAAACCTGACATAATTGGCAATTTGTAAAGTGTGTCCTGATGTACAACATACTAAAAACTTACAAAAGTAAATAAATAAATATAAATTTCTTACAGGTGTTAAATATTTCCAAAAATCAACAAATATGTTCCATAAATAAGGAAACACACAAAGACCAAGCATGCTGCTATCATAAAGGACTTTGAGTTTTCTTTTCTTAAATTTTGCAACTCCTTTTCATTTCGTCTGAGAACTTCCTTAACTTCCTCCAGCTCGTTCTCCAATTTCTCTCGATTTTCTGTGGTGAGTAATTTCGTCTTAAGTTTTCTCTCGATTACTTCGACTCTGTATAAGGTATCTTTTAAACTCTCTTCCACATGTTCCATCTAAAACGTAGAGATTAAAATAATTTGAACTTTCAATCGACAGATTGGAAAAAAGCAATCAGATTATCAGTACCTTCGTAATGATAGTATCATTTCGTGTCATTGTGTACATACAACAATGTGTCGAATGTGCACCCGTATCCACTCTCCACTCGATATCACTCGCACTGAATTTCTTGACACTTGCAAAATTGTATTTTTATTGACAAATGTGACACATGTTGCTACATGTGAGGAAATAAACTAAAGAGAGTCAGCTGACGATACATGTTGTACATACAGCGTTGAGAATGCCATCATGCTTGAAGCTACTCCAGTGTGCTCCAGCTTGCGAATGAATCGCCTCTAGATACATGTTCCTAAACCATGATTGTTGGTTCAAAAATTCGATTGTTTTAAAAAGGTAATTTCCATTAAAACTCCGATTAATTTGATCGTCGATTAATTCATCGATTGTACATTTTATCAACACGAAGAGAGATTAATTTTTTATCGATATATGGAAAGAAAATAGATTAATAGAAATAAATTATACACAATTAGAATTTTATTTTATGTTTAAGTCTATGGGTTAAATGTTTTAATTGTCGATTAACTCTTAATCGAATTTTAATTTTAATTCTAATTATAAGAATGCTTATATTAATCACTCGAATTTTAATCGTTCTGTAAGATATGCTGTCACGACTAATGAATTTTATGCTAAATTAATAAATAATATTATTAAAAATTACAAATTTTTCTATTGTTAACTGTGTCAAAAGTTTAAATGATTTAATAATTGTAACTTCATTGAATATTGATTTTTTTATTTGTCTTTTTAAATTATGTTTTATACTGATAAAGACAAAATTTGAAGTATTTCTATTAATATCACTTTTAAACATGCATTCATTTACATATATTCCTATGAACTGGATAAGGACAATAAGGAATAAATTAGATAATCTAAACGAGACAAATTTAGACACTTCAATATTTCATTGTTAATAATTATAAATATAATTTGTTTCATAACTTCAGTATATTATACAGAGAATAACCTTTGATCGCTAATTAGAGAGTTTCGAATTACAATTTGTATATCCATATCCAGAGAGATGTTTTTCATGATCTCCCAATTAACTTATCCACAAAAATGATCAAATGTAGCTCGCTGCCTTCAATGTTCTTCTACCTTGCTAAAAGATAGTATCCGTATCGACATTTTTTTTTCTTCGTTCAACAATTATAAAAACGATGATCAAACGATGTATGAAGCTTTTAACTTCAAATGATAAATAAAACGATTAATAGAGGATAACAAAATAAATAAAGATGCAACAATAGAACTATTAAGTTACCACTTGGTCTAGTTCATCAATCTTTCATCTTTACATGAAAAGAAAATCAACCGAAAGCAGCTTCCACGATATATTTATTCGCTCCTAAGTGAATAAATATTGGCAGCTAAAGCATTGTTTCACACTTTTAAGCTACAACACTTTCGTGCACATCTTCTGAATCTACAAGGAGTTATTTTCAGTATTTCCGAGTGTTATTGCAAAGATAACGCAATGATATGTATACATCTTAAAGTACAAATGACAATTAATTATAAATCAAATGTAAGTTGAATAATAATATGCTCCAAGTTTTACAATATCAGCAATACAGCGAGGAATGAGAGAATATATGTAAAAATTACACTACTCTTTATATCTTTCTAAAAAAAAATCATTTTCTTTGTTTCATTATTTCCGCATTATTAATATACATCGGTTAATTGAAAAATAATAAAACGTACGTGATAACATCTGTTATTAAAAAATCGATCACATTCAGTGATTTGACACACGCTATTACACAACCTCCAGGTTAAAATATTGTTTTAAATTCGAAAAGGATTGACAAAACTCATTAAAGTTTTATGAAATGGCAAATCCATAATTGACGTATTAGAAAAATACAAGTTAATTATTATCTAGATAAGTGACAACAAAATTATTGTCAATAATAGTTCTTGTATAGTGCAGTTCTTATACAATACTGGACATAGAACTGTTCCAACAAAGAGCACAATGCTTATATTATACATATATTTTAACAGATATATAAAGATATAAAGATTTCTCTAGAAAAAACCGAGCAGATTTCGCAAAAATAGTAAGGTAATAAGAACACAAGTTACATTGTCATGCAAAATATTAAGAAGTCGATAACACACATGAATTTTTCATTAAATCAGACAATTTGCCCATCGCTATATTATTAGCTTTGCTTTATGATTAATCATGCTGCTTAGTTTGATTCTAGAGATGGAAAACTGATTCAACAGACCAGGTGATATCGTTGGACATAGTTTACACTTCATATAAATTCTAAAAATCTCGAAATCAGGTATGAGTATAAATACCGAGACTCCGACTTATGTGTTACTATATAACAATTCATGAATCCAAACACTTTCAAAAATCCAATAGTTTCAAGAAAAAGACAAAAAACTTTAGGAACGCGGAAGCTTTGAAATGCTGAAGACTCACTGGAACACAAAACATTTAACATTTGAGGAAATATTGATTTCGCAAATATCCAACACGTAACTAATTTATGTGAAAATGTTTTGTGTTCGCACATATGTCTATTTAGCAACTCATTTTTAGGAGAACGATGCTCTCTCTCTATGGACGATCATTCGGTATCCAAATATATTTTAAGTGCTCTCTCCCGACGTGGACTGTAACTCGAAGTAGTAGAAAGCGGCGTTAAGCGTGAATTTTCCTTAAAAGCGATCTCCATTACCTCGTCAGCATTTAATTGTTTTGGTTTTTCTCTATTGTCCCTAAAACAATCCAAACGTTTAGTGAAATTAAAAAATGTTTTTCAATTTATGTATATCAATTTAACGACAAATATAATAAATATATACCTGTACAAGAAGACAGCACCATCTTCAAAATTGTAAGATAAACTATCGTGATGTTCATTCCAATCATGCTCGTTTTGGATTCGAAGCACAGAATTGTCACACGGAAAACTACCTTTCCCCTTTGCTATATCTATGTGCTCCTCCGGAATATCTGATATTGAGGAAAGCTAAAAAAAAAAGAACAATAATTATTTAAGTCCATTTTATCTTCTTATCGATACAAGAACGATTTTTTTTACGTGACTTACTTTCTTTTTTAGTTCTTCAACAGTTCTGTTATCCATAACAATTTCTTGGAATTGTCCCAATTGCAATTTTGCTGGTAACCACCTTCTGACAAACATGACAATCTGATTGGTGTCTGTGACTATCTCTTTATCTGATAGTTCTTGAACAATCATTTCAAACTGCGAATGAAATTGGAGATCCTCAAACTTCTGTTCGTTTAGAAATACTTTTGAGGCTGTTTTATAATACTTTTTCCTAAGTCGGCATTTTTCGTATGGTATATCTATGTCATATTTTCTCTTTATTTCTGCCAATATCTCTTTTTTTGCATGTCCAACCGTCATATCTCTCGAGACAATCCATTCACATAAAAATTTGTAAGGCTAAAATTTTTATCCACATAATAAGAAATCTTGACAACACTAATGACACATAGATTTTTCTAAGCATGCAAAAAATGTGATACAAACCTCAGTGGAGTCAATTAATAGTTGATACAATTTTACTTTAAATTCTCCATTACGCAAAGCTCGGCCGAGTTTCACATTAAGTCTCTCACCATCCTCGTACGAACTAAGCTGTTCCATCAAACAATTGCATTCTGATTCACCAGAATTCGATAGACGAAAAACTTTAAAATACTCCACAGGTACACCCACAAATGGTTCTAAATCTTTCTTCAACGTGCTCAATCTCATTCTTTTATCCACTAATACTTTAAGTACTGTAAAAAAGAAAAAGTTATTAAATTACGGGACCAACAGTCATAGTTATTAAAATGTTGATTTTAATGACATACGGTTTTGTTGAGTACTATCTGTATATGGTGTAGCTCTAAAGTAATAATCGGAGTCATCATCAATATCCCAGTTTTCTATTTCAAATCGCTTTGAAATCTTATAGTTGCGCCTTACGCCTACGTTGCAATCGTAACGATTCGATATTGCACGGCTATCCCACGATATTGAACCGCAATCGTGGGATAGCGGTGCAATATCGGTACCCTCTGGTGCATCACCAACCAACGTTTTATCACTATCACTAAGGCTGCTATCTTCACTATTACTTTGTTCAGGTGTATTCCATTCCTCAGTTTCCCCCAACTGAGGACTTATATTTCGTATAGTAGCATCCTCATTAGTTCGTGCACCTTTCAAGGTTTCATTGCATTTCAAATTAACATCCCAATCGGATTCATTAAAGAGTTTAAGTGGACCACTAGTAACAGACTTTTCCTTTTCTTCGTATTTATCATCTAATAATGGGATATTTAGTTCTTCCAAAGTTTCTGCATAAAAATTAAAACAAATTAGAATGTTTGTAATTATAAATTTATTATTAATTACTATCTGACATTCTGTAAGCTATTGAAAAATTGTACCTTTACTTGTATCTGGTAACTGAACATGCAGAGAGATAACATGTCTAAAATTTTCTATAATTCTGTGCACTGTAGATTCTTGAAAAGGTTTGCTATTATCTATATCATACATCGTTGATATGAATATTTTATTCGCGTTATAAAATCCTTCAGTTTGGAGATCACTATCATCATTTTCCACTGGTCTAATTTCCGGGAATTTTCGCAATATTACTTTCATTTGCTTCGGATCCATACTAATAATTTTTCCTACGGTTTGTTTATATTCTTTAACACTTTGCGACAATAAACCTCGGATATCGATCGGACCGTCAATTACCTCCTCCCGAGCTACGTCTATGACAAATACTTTAGTTGCAACTCCTGAAACATAACATTTACGAAGTTTGAATTTTGATTGTATATAATTTATTTCACACACACATCCATTCAATTCCGTACTCACCACCCGGTAAATACGTCTCAAACTTTTGATCTTTGCGACGAATTTCTAATAATAAATCGAATCGACGTGAAAAACGCCATATATTTCCAACAGATTCATGCTCTCGATCATCGTAACTACATTCTATTAAATCAGTATTATGTTCATAACTAACTAAACGACACTGATCCAAACTCACTACATTTTCAAGACCAAATTTCTTATACGCTTTTTCTGTTGCTTCGGTCCAAGTGATATCAGGCATGACAAATAATTTGACATTCATCAATTTCCCTTCTACCGGATGATGACAGTATACTTTCAACCTAGGTATAGACATTTTCTCACGATTTTTTCTATCGTTATCTTCATTTTCTTTCATTTTCTTTAATAGCTCCTATAAGATGATAAAAAAATAATGTATTAAATAATATAGATTATCTGGAAAAAAAGGAAAAACAGGAAAGTTTTTGCATATACAATTGCAAAAGATGTCTTACAATTAAAATATCTTAATTATTGGACAAAAATTTTAATTATTTTGTTATAATAAATAAATTGTAATAATTATGTTTAAATAAATTTAAAACTGTAATTGCAAATTGAATAGTTTAAGAATTTATTCTATTCGAATTTTACAAACTATTCTAATTTAAAGACTACTACAATATAATTCATTTGGCTCTAAATTCTAATTTTTATTTACATTACTTGTACAAATAATATAATATACAAATAATATACATTATCTATATATTATTTGTATATTACCTGAATATGTTGCGGAAAATCTTCAGTTTGCATAGGTAAAGCATTACGAGCACGATCGATTTGCCTATACATAAGCATATACGCATTCGTGCTACTACTATATGCACCGCTATAATACGCCCTCGAAGGTCCACCGCCATATGTTTTATGAATATCATCATCAGTTATCTGAAGATGTAACACAACTGAAAAAATTATTACAATGTTAAGGAATACAATAAATTATTGCAAAATTAATTTTCATACCTGAGTTACGCTTTGGTCATTAAAACATAACCATTCTTGTGTCCTGAAATCTTTTATATAAGCATAATAATGACCTCCGCTCGCACTGCCGCTATGAATCATGATTGAGAACAGTTCATATGTGTATGGGCCTTTTCCTAGCATATAAGCACTGCGATTCTTTTCATTTTCATGATTATGCGTAATACAGCTCGACGTTGACGGTCCATTGCTCATATCAATACCTGAAGGCAGACATACACATTCTCTAATAATTCTGAAAATTGGTTCGATAAATAAACACACCTATATTATACCTTCATCGTCGTCTTGATCATGACTGGCTGAATGATTACTGTTGGAAAGGCTGTTGTCACACGGTGCACAATCATCATCTAATGTACCACTGTCTGTCGTGGAACTATCATCACATTTGATACCTAAACCAATATCTTCTTCACCACCAGGAGATTCTTGACTCGTTGTGGACGAAATAAAAGAGTTCAAATTTAATACGTATGGAAACGTGACTCTGAAATGGCACAAATCATAGTAATGTTAAATTATTTCAAAATTAAAAATAAAACATTCATTGATCAAGTATTATGCGATTTACATACTTATCGTTGAGCTTGATTCTGTGAAAAGTTTTATAATCAAAATCAAACCGCTTGAGATGTAAAGTTAATAGATATGGAAATTTCGTAAACTTCAATCCTTTATGCGCGTCACATTTTTTATTGCATTTTTCACAATGATACTGATTAGCTCCTTCCAATGTTTCATACTGAACAAATGCTCTAATTGCTTCTTCCTACGAGAAAAAGAGCTTCTTTCTTATATATATAAATGTAAATTTCAAATTGCAGTATTTCAAATAACAGTAATATTTACCACACTGTTATATGCAACATTGCTTCCAAACGGCCTAACTGGTAATGGGATATCAAGAAACGTATCTTCTCTTGATTTTTCTGTTCCACACTCAAGACATTTAACGTAATCGGTCATCTTTCCTAGCAATATAGAAAGCAAATTACAGATATTTTCATAACTTACACATAATGATATTTTGTACCTTCGTAAAGTCTATTAATTAGATCCGCTTGTTCTGTATTTTTGAATTTCTGTTCTAATGCATCGAACATAACTCTACAAAGCTCTTGAATATCGTGTTGTTGCCATGCTTCGGTAGAATCCCATCCAAAACTTTTCGTTAAGGATGTAGTCTCCACTGCAGACCTTGTAGACGTCTATTTGTAAAAAATGTGATTATATTATTAAAAATTATTTCAAAAATTATATTAAATACACACATGAAAAATATACATATACAATGCAAATTTATTAAACACATATTATACCTGTAAATTGAGAAATAACTTCTGTAATTGATACGGTATGCTTAGAGCTTCATCCTTTTCTGAACTATCTATATATTCCCAATTATAAAGTGCATTACGAAATTCTGGTGTCATATACAAAGCTTGAAGAAGACTATTCAAGTAACAAGTCATTGCTTGATTGACTAAACCGACATAGCCTTAAAGAAATTATAAAATAAATTATGCAGATATATATTATAAAATACAAATAAAAATATTTTCGTTAATATATGCAAATTTATATTAAAATAATTCTTAAATGGTGCTTACATACTTGTTTCAGTTTTAATAAAAGTTCTGAAATTAACTTCTTCTCTACCATCCCTAACATCTTCTCTAACGTCTTCCCGAACAATATTTTCCTCAGTCCATCGTGGATGAAGGGACGGTGCACCTGTTACATTAAACGTTGGCAGATGATGATAATCCATCTTTCTTCGGGACGTTGCCATATCAATAACAAAGGGTTCTGTTGGATGAACGACAAACAGAGTATTTTTCATTTCAGGTGAATTCGAATCAACCGAAAAATCTACTCCAACCTGCTCCATCGTTTTGTCTTTCAACTCGGATAAATCAATCTATAATATTGGATATAATATAAACTATATTAGAACACAATTTATTACAATTATATATATAAAAAGTTGTAATTAAAATAACCAGTGTGCATGACGGCGTGCGTAGAAGCAACCTAAAACTGTCCGGTTGCATATGATAATGTTGTTCGATATAGTTATAAAGATCCTTCACGCGTGTAGATACATGTAAGGAAAATTTGTCGCTAGTGCAAAGTTTATGGTTAGCCTCATAAGGCATATTAAACTGAACGACACATACTTGAGTCTTTTCACCAGCTTTGCAAACCATGATCTGTAAACAAAATGCCAAATGTATAAATCTTATTAAATTATATATTTACTATAACAATTAATTATTATTTGAGATATTCTTGTGACAAAATAATTCTTTTACAAAAAGTAGTAATATTATCTCCTTTAGTGCAGATATAAATACCATTGCAGTAATGCCAATTTGTATTGAATTTTAAATAGAATTGCGTATTATTTAAAACTATTATATATAATCAAATTATAAAAATAAAAATCTTTAGAATAAATAATTAAAAATATTTTAGTACTATTTATTAAGAAAATTATTGGATTATAATATATTATAATATAATATGACGCCAGAACGAAAGAAATATAGTATTTCTCATTTTATTAATGGATACAGAATTTGGAAAGGTGATTATTAAAAACTTATCAAATACTCTTTTGAGTAGACAAAAATTGGCATTCTGCCATACTGATGGTGGAAAATGAGCAAGATCTACGCAACACAGCAGGATGCTGCTCTGCACGGCATGACACAGTACGGAAAGCCTATAGAGCCTCCAGCTATATTTAGAATGTCTAAACCAAGCTTGTGAAATGGCTCTCTTTTCTGAGATCGCAACCCATCTCTCTTTCCACGCGTTTCTCTGCTTTCCTATTTCATAATCTTGTCTTTTTTCACAGTGAGTCAAAATTTAAGTATTAAAAAATTATCACAATTGTTTCATTTCTAATTATAAACTTTTATTTAAACTATTCTATGTGATTCTGCATATTCTTATTTAGCTATTACATATATACAAGCCAAGATCCATTCTGTTTTATTATATATTTCTAAAAATAGAAATTGTCTTGATCTATTTATCATTATACACAGCAATGGCTTTTTTTAAAGCTTACAGACAATATGTATATTGGAGAATAATAAATAATATGCAAAAATTTATGTTAATCATGTACATTTAAAATGTTTTATAGAGTTGAAACATTTAAGAATTAGATCACAATTTATTATTAAAACTTACCTATTTTTTACTAGACTATTATCGATGTATGCTTTAATAGAAAGTTTATTCCTAATCAACTGATTCAACCTAAAAATGAATAATAATAATAAGATATAAATATATAATATTAAAAATATATTAAATATGTATATTATATTAAAAAATATATATATTAAACAAAATTTAAAGAACTGATCAGATAAATATTGTTACAAGCAACCTTGTCTGTTCGATACAAATAAATCTTATCAAAGTAAATTTTATATTTTTTAATAATATTTCCTACAATGTATTTACTTTGCGATATGCACTTAATCGTATTAAAACTTTGTTAGATATGATTAATTTTATACAAAGTGATAAATATCAATCTATTCAATTGTAGATAAACATAACTGACATTTGTAATAACTGATATTAATGATTATGATAACATAAGATACAATAATTAAAAAAGAGATTTGAGATGTAATAAAAAAATACAATAATTAAAAAAGAGATTTGAGATGTAATAAAAAAAAGACTCCGGTAGTCTTTGCAAGATTTGTGTCCAAATACTTCACGTAAAAGACACAGGAGCAACGGAAAGGCTGTCTTAAACAAATCGACATCGAC
>NW_017305569.1:795131-815398 GCF_001594115.1 Trachymyrmex septentrionalis | reverse complement strand
GTAGTCTTTGCAAGATTTGTGTCCAAATACTTCACGTAAAAGACACAGAAGGAGCAACGGAAAGGCAACTGTCTTAAACAAATCGACATCGACGGGATCCTCTCTCATCAAGGGATCTCTTGATCCAGCATCGTGCCGCATTACTACAATCACTCACGCGTCACGCGTGTATTACGCGCGTTATGTAAATACGAGCATCTATCTAATCGCAAAGGTAACGTATATGAGCACGTTAGGTCCATGACGGCACAACATTCGGGAGATCGGAATGCGTCGCCGTGTCGGAGAAAGCTCTGCCAAGAGCTGTCCTCTCGATATCGCGTATTCCAAGGGGACCGAGATCCCACGATCGGCGTGAAAGAGATCAACGTGGAATCGCGTGTCGCGCGCGTGTGAAGTACGGAATAGTCGTCGCCGATTTCGGTGACCGACCGTGCGACGACTTCAAACAGGCATTTACCGCGGACTGCTGCGACCCGGTCAAAGGGGATAGACCCGTCGAGACGGCTGCGCGAACGAACGAATCAACGAACGAACAGCCGGTCGAACGAAATTCCACGATGACAGAACGGAGACTGGCCCCGAGAGAGAAAGAGAGAGAGTCCCCAGCGTCTCTCTCTCTCGCTCCCCCGTGCGTCCCCGTGCCGCGGCGTTCCCGGCGTGTTTCCCCGGCGAGTATCGCAGGATCCACCCGGTGTGCCGTTCCCGAAGTGCCTGACAACGTGTCCGACGCAGCCGAGCTGCCGGAGCCGCGAACGGTCCGCACCAACCTCACGATTCAGGAACTGACCCCTTACCGAAAATCACTGACACATGTGCAACGCATTCACTTTACGCCATGTTTTCCTGGACGGCGCATCATTCGCTCGCAGATCCGGGCGGGGGGGCGAGGGGGGGGATGAAACGGGAGAAGCAAACGATCGATTGGTGCTGCGCTCTACTGTTGCCTTTGGAGGTAACGCAGGTAACGGGATCTCGGCAAAGGCAAGGGGTCGATTGTGTATCTTGAGATAGGTGAAAATTACAAAAGAGAGCGTTTCACTCGAACATTTGTAACAATCTTATATCAGTTAATACCTAGTGAACTTGCTCACCTTTATAATTTTTACCTCGTTTGAAGATACGATCTCTTGGAGTTTTTTTCTCTTTTCACTAGTTTTCCTTAACAATTCTAATATATATAAATGTACGATATAAATATACATGTATTTGGTACATTACAGGTCTATCCAAAGTATTACGTTATTGTTATTCTAGAGATACATTTTATCAACGATGGAATAAGCGCAACTGGTATATTTCTGCAGAGCACGTTTGAATTTAATACTGAAAAATCTTCGTGACCAAATAAAATGTTAAGAATAAATTATAATGACTTTCAAATTAATTTCGAACATTCGGGCAAAATTCGTCTTTATTTTAATCTTCTTTTGATTTTTCTTTTAATTTGCGTTTCTGTGTTAAATTATCACAAATAGTATATATAAATGTAAATAAAAACAAATATGTAATAATATATCCGAGAAAAAAATAAAACCTAATGTATAGTGTGTTTATCCCCAAAAGGATTTATATTAAAGAAGCAAAAAGATACATTGATTTCTCAATACATTTATATAAATTAACAAACAATTAATATTACTGAAATGCTTTGTTTATTTACGTTTAAAGAATTAATGAAACAGTTGAATTTATTATTAACAATAACAATAAAAACCATAGAATGTATTACATTAGAATATGAGGCACGAGTTGCCAAAGCTATGACATGAAATATGGATGTTTCCCATTATAAGTACATATTTTATCTCCATTCGATAATACAAATAAGTCAACAGATTCTATTTTCTTTTTAGCAAACAAGATGTGCATGCGGTTAATAGCGATTGGATTTAATTCAGAAAACTTGAAAAAAGCTTGGAAAAAGATATGAAATGCGATTTAAAAAACTCAATAACGAAATACAAAATAATTTCAATGTTTAACGAGGAATGTCCGTTTCTTATCGGATGTGCCGTATATTTTTGATTTTTTTTTTGTTCCGGCTGGATTTTGAAACGAGATCTCCCAGATGACGCTACGTAAGTGTGATGCAGTCGCTTTCTTTTTTTTTCTCGTTGTGACGTTAATCCATAAGGCCTCCACTCAGCTCCACTCCACCTGCTCCACCATGGCGCGACGTTGACAGGCCACGACGTAAGGGAGATATCAATGGGGATCTGACGCGTTGACGAGTCGAGATTACATCGGGGACGCATTATGGACTTGGCCAAGTCGTTTTTCAATGTTCGCGATCATGATGGTTACGTCGGGAAAGAGGAACATAATGTAAGTACTCTCTCGAATCATTATAATGCTGGGTTTACTTCTGCGAGGTTGCACGTAGATTAACATGTGGAATCGAATTTGGTTAACTCCTTATTATCCAAATTTGTCAGATTTATTATAGCTCTTTCAATATGTAAAACTATATTAAATAAAAACAGAAACGAACGGGTGAATGTAGTGTCTAGAAAAGTGACTTCAACTTTAAATTTCTAATGATAGAGAGAAAGAATGAAAAATGAATTAGAAAAATAATGAATAATATAAATGTATGAAAATCAAAACTAATAAAAAATAAATATAAATAATAAATTTACATATTGACTTGCGAGTTGTAATAAGGAAAATTAAAAAAATTTTTTTCAATGGAAATTCTTGAAAAATATTGATGTAGATCAGTAAAAAAATTCTCCTTGATTATTATACTTGTTTTAGATTTGTCAAATATAATTTTATGTTTTTAGAAAAAAATAGAAACAGCCATTTCTGAAGATGAGGCCGAAGTAGAAGTTGGAAGTTTGTGTGGTGAGGCTTTGTCACCAGCACCAGGTGGTCCATTTTCAGCATTGACTCCATCCATGTGGCCGCAAGATATCTTGGCTAAATTGAATCAACCTGATGATCCAAATTCACAACCTGAATATAGGTAAGACTTATGTATATCAAACAATGTACAAAAGTATTAAACTTTTTTTTTTAAATGTATACAAAAACTGCATTTATAAAAAAAACATAGTAAAATAATTTTGCAAATTAATATTTACAGTTACAAATTAATATTTATAACTGTTCCATCAATCTAGGTTTGATGAATTTGGCTTTCGTGTGGAAGAAGAAGATGGCCCTGAACAGAATTCAAAAAAATTGCTGGGAATACCATTTGTTGAGGATCCTCAACATAGGTTAATTAAAATCGTATTTTCATAGCATACTTAATAAAATATAGCTATTGCAATTGTACTTGTAATGGAGGTATAAAAATAGATAAAATTGAAACATATTGGTTTGCTCTTTTAGATTGCAATGGGTTGCTCTTTTGGAATTTAGTCATAATAAAGAAGTGGCAGAACTCTCCTGGCAAAATATGGATCGAAATCTACCACGTACAGATAAATTACGTGAAATGGTTCGCCGTGGCATACCTCATTCCTTGAGACCTCAAATTTGGATGCGCATGTCAGGTATAAGCAATAAAAACACAAATTTTTAATGACAAGTTATGATGAAAATACGTTTTTAATTACAGGAGCACTTCAGAAAAAGTGTTCATCGGAAATAATGTACAAAGATATAGTGAAAGCCTCGAGTAATGATGCATTAATGACCAATAAGCAAATAGAAAAAGATCTCCTTCGCATTATGCCAGCCAATGCGTGTTTCAGTCATCTCCATAGTACTGGTATACCCCGTTTAAGACGCGTTATGCGTGCCTTAGCTTGGTTATATCCTGATATTGGGTATGGAGAAGTACAAATATAATTAATTTTAACATTATTTTATTAAGTTAAATACATGATATTAATATATAATTTTTATCCTGTTATATCAAGTTACTGTCAAGGTACGGGTACAATGGCGGCGTCATTATTATTACTTTTGGAAGAGGAAGATGCATTCTGGATGATGACAACAATAGTGGAAGATTTGTTGCCAGCTTCGTATTACTCTTCAACATTATTAGGTAATACATTTTATCAACCTTATAGAATATTTAAAGTAACAAAAATTTAATGCTAATTGTAACATAAAATTATTATTATTTCCATAGGTATTCAAGCTGACCAAAAAGTACTTCGCACATTAGTAGCTAATTACCTTCCTGACATAGATCATGTTTTGCTGCAACATGACATAGAATTAAGTCTTATATCTCTGCACTGGTTTCTGACTTTATTTGCATCAGTTGTGCATATGAAAATATTACTACGAATATGGGATATGTTCCTTTTTGATGGATCTATAGTTTTATTCCAAATTACGCTTGGAATGTTGAAGATAAAAGGTATATATTGTTAATATATATTTATTATATTTTGAGCGATCTATATTATATTAGACAATTGCTTATAAAATGTTTTTTTTTTTTGTTTTTTCAGAAACAGACTTGAGACAATTGGAGAACTCTGCACAAATATTTAACGCTCTCTCAGATATACCAGGAGACATTGACGATGTGGACCAATTATTCAACGTATGTTTCTCTTGATTGTTTCTCTTAACAATTTTAAAAACATGTTATAACGTAGTCTGTTTTAACATAAATTCGATATTTTTTAGGTATCTTTAGAAGTTAGTGGATCACTGACAGACGTGTTAGTCGAGACTCATCGACGTCGTCACTTAGCTTATTTAATGGCTGATCAAGGCGGATTGGTAGGAAATCCAGATGCAGTACCAAATTTACCAAAACAACATTTGAATAGGTATAAGTGATGAAAAATATATTATGTGTAATTCCTATTTAATAATAATTCACGATCACAATAGTTTGAATTTTTTTATATTTATATATGTATCTCCTTTATGGTCTTTTTACAGACGTCAAATGAAGCGAAATAAATCAATGTTGCAAACAATTTTATTTGGAAATGATGACGGCGAAGACGATACAAAATCTAAAAATATTCGTCAAACAGGTATATATGCACAGCGTCATGTAGAATTTTTAATAAAATTTGTCTATAATTTAATATATGAACTTTTAGAAATTCTAGTTGATCTAAGGGAAGCCGTTTTACAAGTTGCAAGACATTTCATAAATGTCGATCCAAAATTAAATAATGTTGTTCTCATAGCAGATTATACAATGGAAAGTCATGCAAAAGACCATGACAATTATGTTAATGTGTCACGGACACGGAAAAGAAGAGCAAAAGCTTTACTAGGTAATTAGATATAAATATCTTTTTTATTGCATACTATAACGATATGATTTTAATAATAATAATAAAAATAGATTGAAAACAATAAAAATAAAGATTCATATAATTTAAAAAATCAAATGAAGATGAAAGAATCAATGTGAAAAATGCTCTATACAAATATATTAATTTTGTTACAGATTTTGAGAGACACGATGACGATGAACTTGGCTTCAGAAAGAATGATATAATTACAATCATTAGTCAAAAAGATGAACATTGTTGGGTGGGAGAACTTAATGGGTTAAGAGGTAATATAAGTAACGAAAGAAATCTTACAATATTATGAGTATTATAATGAAATGAATGAATTTGTGATAGGCATGTTAATTTTTTTATAACAGTTTAATTATATATTTTAATTATTTATATTTGTTTATTTTTTAATATTTTTTAAATGTATGTTTTATATTTTACGTTATCTTCTTTGCGATTTTTTGTAATAAGTATATGCTGATAATTATACAGATCTTTAAAGTGAATTATCTTATTTTCTTATTTTAAGTGATATTTTTTTCAAAATATATTTTAGTCTAACAATATATTTCTAGGATGGTTTCCTGCGAAGTTTGTAGAATTGCTGGATGAACGAAGCAAACAATATACATGCGCTGGAGACGATGCAGTTAGCGAAGCTGTTACAGATTTAGTAAGGGGTACATTGTGTCCCACTGTGAAAGCAGTCTTAGAACATGGAATGAAAAGACCATCATTTTTGGGTGGACCATGTCATCCGTGGTTATTTATAGAAGAAGCTTCTAACAGAGAAGTGGAAAAAGACTTCAATTCTGTTTATAGTCGATTGGTACTGTGCAAAACGTACAGGTTGGATGAAGATGGCAAAGTTCTCACGCCAGAAGAGGTATTACAAATTATATTCATTTTTCTTGTGTATACATTTGATTAAAGAGCCTAGAAAAAAGCTACCAATCACGTACTTCTTTTTATATAGTTAACTATAGTTGCGTTTCGAATTACGTACAAAGCGCATGATGCATCATTTGTCCTTATTGTTCACCGAAGACTGAAAAAGGAAAATGGAATATCTCTGCGCTTTATACGTAATTCGGAACGCACCTTATAACTTCATTCCGTTGCGCATATAATGCGTATGAAGGTATTTTATCTTTGTTTAACACTCTGCGAATAACGAGGATAGAATGATACCTCATGCGTGCAACAGAACTTATATAATTTTTGTGATTTTTGCTCAGAATCACATGATCAATTGACGCCACATTAACGTCTCTTTCTTAGGCTTTTTACATTCAGTAATAAAGAAAATGTTTCAGTTATTGTATCGTTGTGTCCAATCTGTAAATTTAACACACGACAATGCACACGCTCAGATGGATGTGAAATTACGTTCTCTCATTTGTCTCGGTTTAAACGAACAAGTGCTTCATTTATGGCTGGAAGTCTTATGTTCCTGTGTAGAAGTAGTGCAAAAGTGGTAAGTATGCACAAATTATCTGTGTGTGCTATTCAATAATATCTATTTTCTGTTACGATATATATAATAGTATATATAATGTTTAGGTATCAACCGTGGAGCTTCATAAATAGTCCAGGTTGGGTGCAAATAAAATGTGAGTTAAGAATATTAAGTCAATTTGCATTTAACTTGAATCCCGATTGGGAACTACCGCCCAAAAAAGAACAATCACAGCCTTTAAAAGATGGAGTTCGCGATATGCTAGTCAAACATCATTTATTTAGTTGGGATCTTTAGTAGATAAGATAGTTAATAAGATTATGCCAATCTTCTACTTTTCGTCCAAAAACTTAGGATTTAATTTTCCATTTCTCTCTAGTCTCTAATTTAATTATAATAAAAAAGTCAGGGTATATCGAAATATATATTTTGATTTAAAAAATTTTTTATAAATAACAGCAATCTTAATAATTGCAAAGATTTTTAGCATCGAAAATTTTTAGATTGAAATTTAATGCACACTAATGACTAAGAAATGTAATGTACAAATGAATATCTCTTTATCATTATATAACATAATTTATAAACGTTATAAAAGAAAGTTTATATTTATTTATATGCACAGACACTTAGTAAACAATAGTAGAAGAGACCCTACTTATATATTAAATTTTTTTTCTTCTCTTTAGATAAGCAAGCAAATAATATTTTAAGAAGCTTTTGAAAGTCCTTATCAAAATAATTCTGTATCTGTACCAAAATAATTGACAGAGAAAAACAATATATCTATGAAATAAAAATATTGGAATAGAAAGTATTAGATTACCAAAGTTGTGTATTGTGTCTAATTATATAAATGTTACTACGTAATTATATATTCCTTTATGAAATATTAGTTTTATATTTTTTCGTCATAAGAAAAAATATCGATATAGTCAACAAACAATATAATACATATATATAAATATATATTATAATATATGATCTCTGTAGATATCTATGTATGATAGAGAATATATATTGTCATATCTTCAAGCAAATAGATATGTTATGTAGTAATGTTGTAATTTAAAGCCATAATCTAAAACGTCCTATTCGAAAAAAATTTTACTCAAAATATAGTACATGTAACATATACTTCAAATATTATATTATCGAGTAAAATTTTCCTCGGAGACGTTTTGGAATGTAGCCTAAAAGATTTATTTTTAAGCAGTGCCTTCTTGATATTCAAATATAATTGAAATATTTTATATATATTTAAAAGTTTTCAGTATTTACAAAATGTGTAAATTATCTATTTTCTTCCAAAGTGAAATATTGAACATGTAATTTATTTTATACAACGCAATTATGTAATAATTATATAACGTAGGATTTTTTATAGCTATATTCTTGATATACTTTTAATTAATCAAGTTTATGTTTTTTAGTACAGCACGTATCTGTAAAATTTTTATCAATAATTTTTAGGAACGGTTTTTCCGCTTTAATTTCAGTAGTTAAAGGTGGAGTTTGTAAAAATTCGTCTTTATCAAATGTTAAAGGAGCACATGCAGCCTTGTACTTTTCAATAGTCAATGCGTCAATGTGTAAATCATGTACGTCCAAGATATCTTCTTCATACGTTGGTTTGTCAAAGGAATCAATCTCACACTTGCACGACCGTTTTTTTATATAAATAAAATGTAAATCCATAACATTAGTGCCAGTTTTTCCCGTTTTAACTAAGTCCGCCCCCTTCTTAAAGCGCGAGTAAAAATTATACGTATCGTTTTCTTGTAAGACATTTTCAGGTAACATGCGTTCTACTTCCATTGTCTTTAATACTAAATGATCGATATGTTCATTAATATCTTCTCGAGAAGACTTTTCTATTGTGCTACTGAAATCTCGTCCTTTTTGTTCAATATTAGATTCTGCTGCAAATCTATTCGTTCGTTGCCGTCTGTACGAATCCTGCGTTTTTCTGTCTGTCATTATTTTCGCCTGTACTTTTTCTTGCTCTTCAGTCTTCATAGATTTAATTTTTGTGTAAAAATCGTGCATTACGGGCGCAATGGCAGGATAACCAAATGCACCTGCTGCATCGGTAGGACCATCTTGACCATCAGTACCTGCACTGAGCATCATCACATCGTACTCGATAAGTCGCGGATAAGTTTTGATTTTTGCTAGCCAATCTAGTGAAAAACGTAAAGCTAATTCCTGATTTCTACCGCCTTTTCCTTGACCTGTTACCACAACCGTAGGTTCTCCACCTCCGATTAAAACTATACCATTGAGATTGCCAATAAGATGATGAAAGATTTCGTCGATTTTATCAATAGATAATGAAAGTATTGGCATAGTCCGTACTTTGTCGTAAAATTCTTTTCTCTCCAGCTCATTTAGCAAAACGAGACATATCAAACTTGTTAAATGAACATATGCTGAACTAACGTCTTGTACATTTCCTGTGACATTATTCTTTAAGATTATTGGAGTTAATTTTTTGCGCAAAGCTTCAAGTTTTGCAGCTTCCAGAGCCACTGTATTGTTTCCTAGAATTATATTCGTCACGTGTTTGAACTGTTTAGTGGCAGTTTTAGCTGTAACTGGATTTAATAACGGTTTGTCATCAAACGACTCCTTGGACGTTATGACAGTCTTTAAATTGCCCTCAAGTGACTGAAATAAGTTATATCTTTTTAATATAGCAACAACAGGCTCCGGTGTTCTCGGATTATAAACAGTAGGGCCACTGGCGATCAAGTCTACGGGATCACCGACAATATCGGATAGTATCAGCGTAATAACGGATGCGGGGTAGGCCATACGTGCTAGACCACCGCCTTTTACCAGAGACAGCTTTTGTCTCACGGTGTTAAGCTCGGTGATATCAGCACCTGCATTTTGGAGCTTTTTACAAAGTTCCAACTTGTCTTCTTGAGCCAGAACGGGCCTCGGCATGTACAGCAATGCGGAACCTCCACCTGATACTAATACTATCAGAGTATCCATCTTGGTTAGCTTTTCGACCAGGTCTACAATATCATGCGTGGTGTCCAACGATCTGTCATCAGGTTGATTGTTGATACCACCTTCGCGATAGTCTATCCTACTATTGTGCAACTTAGGGAAGCTAGATTTATCTTCGAAGGTCCACATAGCGTCCCTCGACATACTCGGCACGCTGACAATGCCCTTCTTCAAAGTATCGCCGAGCACTCGCTCGAGTTCTACGGCCATTCCCATAACCGCCTTACCGAATCCGACGAGATAAACATCCCCTTTAAGCGGGAAGCTCCTCTCGTCGACGTACAAAGCGTTACCTTGGAGTTTCACCCTCCTCCTTACAATTTCGTTCGGCGACACCGCTTTCACGGCGGAACGGAAGATATCTCTTAAATCGGCTCTCGACTCCGACAGGAATTTCGTGTCCGTTGCCATATCGCGATTTGAATTTGTACACTTGGAAATTTTTGAGAGGTTAGGACGAAAAGTAACCGTACGACTGAAAAATGAAAATAAACATAAACGAAACGTTTCCCCGAGACGCATTTGGTCGAGACGTTTCGACGACGAGAATCAAGACACTTGCCTGTGCAAAATGAACTTATGGAATATTATTCTCTGTCGCATTATAATCGATTATTAAATGCATCGACTCGACTGCAGCGTGAGACTTCTTGCGAGATAACACAATGCGGTATCTTTTTTATCAATAGTTTTCACGCCACGTTCCACGTCACGCATTGCCGAAATATTTAAATTAAACAATCTCGACTTTTCAAGTTTCGCGAAATACGCAATTCTATAACTCTACGTTACGCAATTATTTAATTGTTCGGAGTCCACTTCGAGAACGGCACAGTTGCGGTCTGGATAATCGAACATTTGTATGAAAGTACATAATCTTTGCAGTGCCGAACATAAAAATTCCACTTGCATCTCTCTATAAATACAGTCGTTAGTTTGTTAATTTTACTTTCACGGCTGATTCTTGCCGGAGAAAGAAGTACTGTCGACCTACAATTCGTGACTGACAATCCTATGTTAGAATCGAACGGCATGCTCTCTCTTCCCTCAGCAACAGTCGTAACGACGACAAATAAGGCGAGAAACTCGAATGTATCAGTTAGAATAAAAAAATTGTAATACATATCGTGTGTTTTCCACAAACGAAGTAAACACACTTGACAATTTATCGATAATTGAAAGATTAAATTTAACTCGATATGAATATATAGAAAAATATATATATATTAATGCTGTTTGTCTAAATTACTTAAAGCAAAAATATAAAATTATTACAAAGATTATATGTTTAAGAATTTTATTGTGATATAAATGAAAACATCTCAGTCGACACGAACTAAAAGTATATCTACGTTATAATTTAATGTTATTAACTATTATGTAACACCTACATATTAGATTAATATTGTTGAATGTGAGTTATAATATAAATATTTTTAGTTGATGTCAAGCAGGATTACATTTTATAATACATATAATTTAAATTTTAATTATAATGTATTTTATAATTTATTTATACTGCGGCATAAACAAAAAGGAATCAAAAACTAAATAAAAATAAATGAAAATTGTTTCATGGATATCATATTTCGATTTTTTAGACTTAAAATAATTTTGCATCCTGAAAATTAGAGAATTCATTTTTAATAGACAGAGGAGAGGCATCTTTCCATCAAATAAGTAAACTTTTGTATTAAGTAATCATATTTGGGCATCAAATTCATATAGAAATTGAATCAGTTTAGAACATATATATAAATATTTTGTATGTTCTGTGTGCAGAATAAAATTTTACAGGAGCGAAATCCAGAGAACAGTCAACGTTCGAATTTTTATTGGCCCTGAAAAGGGCCGTTTTTGTCGTCAATTCCAATTTACTTGGAACTAGTGTACTTGGTTACTGCTTTCGTGCCTTCGCTGACTGCGTGCTTCGCCAATTCACCGGGCAACAGAAGTCTCACAGCCGTCTGGATCTCCCGAGAGGTGATCGTCGAGCGCTTGTTGTAATGCGCTAGTCTCGACGCTTCCGCGGCGATTCTCTCGAATACATCGTTGACAAAGCTGTTCATGATGCTCATAGCTTTGCTGGAGATTCCGGTGTCCGGATGTACTTGCTTCAATACTTTGTAGATGTAAATGGCGTAGCTCTCCTTCCTCTTGCGCTTCTTCTTCTTGTCAGTCTTGCTAATATTCTTTTGAGCCTTACCGGCCTTCTTTACGGCTTTGCCACTCGCTTTAGGAGGCATTTTGTCGTACAATCGGAAAGCGGATAGAACCACGATACAACGTTCCCAACGTTCACGAGTAAAATGAGTTGGAGCGCAAACTAAGCTATCGTATATATACTATTCCGCGTCACCTACAGCGCACCAATCAGAAGGTCGGAGAGCAACTGTGCACGCCGATTGGTGGGGAGTGCGCTATCCTCGCGGGGTATAAAAGGGAGCGCTCGGCCGGCGAGACGTCACAAATCTCTCGCTTCTCTCGAAGAAAGTATATCCGTACCGTATTCGTTAATCGAGCAACATGTCTGGTCGTGGAAAGGGTGGCAAAGTCAAGGGAAAGGCAAAGTCTCGTTCCAATAGGGCGGGATTGCAGTTCCCTGTTGGTCGTATCCATCGTTTGCTGAGGAAAGGAAACTACGCCGAACGCGTCGGCGCTGGTGCACCGGTCTACCTGGCTGCAGTAATGGAGTATCTGGCCGCTGAAGTTTTGGAGTTGGCTGGCAACGCCGCTCGTGATAACAAGAAGACTAGGATCATCCCTCGTCACCTGCAACTCGCCATCCGCAATGACGAGGAGTTGAACAAGCTGTTGTCCGGTGTGACCATTGCCCAAGGCGGTGTTTTACCGAACATCCAGGCCGTATTGCTACCCAAGAAAACCGAGAAGAAGGCATAATCGTAATCTGGCATCTGATACAAATGGCCCTTTTCAGGGCCACAAAATTTTTTTAACGAAGGCATACTCTGTTCAGCATTTTGTAATACCTCACTATCCCTAATGCTTATACCATTTTCCTATCCACATTTTTAACAGTAGATTATTAAATTGAATTGATGAATCACGTCGCGCAATTTCTAGAGATAAAATATATTTATGAATTTACATAATTATTAAACATCAAGATCGATTTTCAAAAATAAGATTCTTTGATTTATTTATCTACTATTACTTACATAATTTATTTAGTTTTTCACAGTAATTTAAGATACTAGTTAATATTATTGAATTGCTTGTTAATTTAAATTTGTAACTACTTTAGTTGCAGTTTAGGATTCAGTTTCAAAACCAACAAATAATCGATGCGTTGTTTGTATAATTTGCGTGAATTAGAAACTATAAAATTTATTTTTAAATATTGAACACCCAGATCTGTTTTAATCGAAAGCTTTTACTTCATTTATTTATTTGTAATAATAGATCAATAGTCTTTCGTGTGAAACTAATATTGCGACTTTATTATCATATATTTTGATGTCTTATACAACTTCGTGCTATAATTCAAACATTTAAAATCAAATTGATTACATTTTATTGCTTAACTCTTGCGAATATCTTGTTTACCTTAGAAATTCAAACGTTTAATCGGTTTTAATGTCTTATTTTAGAGATATTAAAATAAATATTTCTAATGTTTTTAATTTCTGAGTTGCTCATGAATATCATTAGTTATCTTTTCTAGTTATTTCATGATTTCTGTCGCTTTGTAAATTTTGCTAAATATATAAAATAACAAATATTAATAAAAACAATAAATTAGATGTATATATATAATGGATATTATTTTTTTTTTTAATTTCCAATATTGTTCTTATCTTATTTGCTGTCTTTTTGTATTTATCTATATAAATAAAAACAGCAAATAAACATCTGGAAATATTTTAACATCGGGCAAGACACATGTGAAATCATCTCGATTCTCAATGTAACGTATCACGAAATGGCGTTGGAAAAGAAGGAATGTCCTGCCTTTGTTCGAACATCAAATGTGGTCAGACAAAGAAACATGGTTACTTTGTGCTATTCACAATTTTTACATCACAAATCAAATTCTAATATTTATTTAGATTTACGTTTTATATAATCTTTGAAGCATATAATTATTCTCTCTATTAGTATTAGAAAAAATAATTGAAAATATATATAAAGCTTCACGAAATACTATTCCTTTAATTTATATCTCGAACTTTATCATGAAATTATATATAATTCATTTCAATATAATTATATCTGAAACATGAAATTTTGTAGCACATATTACGTTAAATTATGTTGAAGTACATAAATTCAATTGTTTAATTGAAAGGTATGTTTTGCGTTATTACAAATTATTTAAAACTGTACCATTTAACAAACCAATGTAATTTTTCATACATTTTTACGTGTTACATTAAGACGAATGTTACTGAATTGTCAGGCCCATTTTGTTGTTCAATAAATTATTTTGACAAAGTCACAAAGTTTAACTTGAGTATCCTGTAGTTTTAGTTCAACGTCAAAAACGTGAGACAGTTGTTTCTACAGCGCACACCAATGAGGCCGAGGTCGACCCTATCGCGGTAGTGCTGAGCGATGTGATTGGTTGTTTCATGGCTACTCCGTTAGGTATATAAAGAACGCAGACGCCGAGAAAATCAATCGACGTTCAGACTTTGTTCAGTCCAGATCTACGCAGAGTTTCGTTACAACTAATCTCGACATGCCACCGAAAGCCAGTGGTAAAGCGGTGAAGAAGGCGGGCAAGGCTCAGAAGAACATTAGCAAAACCGACAAGAAGAAGAAGCGTAAGAGGAAGGAGAGCTATGCTATCTACATTTACAAGGTGTTGAAACAAGTGCATCCCGATACCGGAATTTCTAGCAAAGCCATGAGCATCATGAACAGTTTCGTTAACGATGTGTTCGAGAGAATTGCCGCCGAGGCGTCAAGATTGGCGCACTACAACAAAAGATCGACGATCACGTCTCGTGAGATACAAACTGCAGTGAGGCTTCTTTTACCTGGAGAATTGGCTAAGCACGCAGTCAGCGAGGGAACTAAAGCAGTGACCAAGTATACTAGCTCCAAGTGAAGCAATTTAATACACATTGCATACGCATATCGGCCCTTTTCAGGGCCAACAAATCCTCAAAACGTGGAAATCTCTTGTTTTACTCTCTAATAATCTATATCCATATCCCCATCTTTAATAATAAGACAAAGCATTAAAGTATAAATTATAGCAACTTTTATTTTTTGAACATTTCATATTTTTTATCGAAATTACTAAGTTCAAATACTTTAAAATAGTCTGGCGAATTCCGTCGCTTACATAACTTATATTACACTGATTATTAACACATGTAAGTAATTTAATCGATTAAGTACTAAATAATATTGTAACGTTTTATTTAACAGAACATTCCTGTATTATATCTTATTTCATTGTCGCAGTTTAATATATTATGTTTAATGTATTTTTAGATGTTATTTTAAAGCATTTTAATGTATATTAATTCGGTAATGTGTGCCACTGAATTTATATATAAATTCTATTATTATCAATATTATTCTATTGTTAATTTTTGACATTATTTCTTAAATAATTAATAAGCAAGATAAGCAATAAGAATTCAGTTGCGGACAGTTCGAGATTATTCCAATATCTTAAATTCATACTGTAATGACTTTTAACAGAGCTAATTTATTATGTAAATATTTAGAAATGATCTTTCGAACAGATCAAAATTTAATTGCAGTCGTATCAGGATGTATATTTTTTTTCTGTCAATTTTTAAATCACTTTTTAAAAACAAATAATAATAAATAACGGGCAAAGTAAGAGTCAATAACTTTTCTTTGACATTAACAAAAATTATATAATTATAATTAACAGAGGTAAAAATTACGTAACGCCAAAAATTAGAATCAAAATTAGGAAAATGAATACAAGTTACAAGTTTCGGCTACCGGATTGAGCCCTCTTCAGACATTAACACAACGAAAAAATCGCAAAATAAAATCAATTATCACAAAAGATCGCATATTCACAGTTCGGGTGAGTCTTGATCTCGAGTTCAATATAATTTCCGTACGGTTGAAACGTCAAATGTATTAAAAATATCTTGGTAAAGTTCTAGTTGATACAAAAGATAAAATTAAAAAACAACAAAAAAAAACCGTACCAAAAAATCTACGCAAGAATAAAATAAAATAAAATACCGAAAATCTAATAAAAATTTATTCACTTTTTAAAATCAAGATTTATTGAAATTTCATGTTTATTCAAAAGTCCGGTTTTATAATAAGTGATCGAATACTAGATAAAAAGAGATTCATATCTCTAAATAAAAAATCATATTAATCATTTGTTGTAAAAGTATATTTACGAAACCTTAATTGCTACATAATCCTTGCTCTCGTTTATTCAACAATTATTACTTTATCATTTTAGAATATAAAACGAGGAAAGAATATAATATATAATATACATAAAAACACAAGATAGTTTTAAAATTTTCTTTGCAAATTTGTTCTCTTTTTATAAGATAATAAAATTCGATGAAAAAATTATGCTAAATGTTTAGATGTTACAGATAGTTTAAATACGTGCAATACGTGCAGAAATGAAAACCGTAAAATGTTGAAACGACTGGAGTGATATTAAAAATATTTTTTTTTTATTATTTGCATTATAGCACTATGTTTAAAAGAAAATATTCCATTTAAAATGTTAATAAATATTTGAAATATTAATAAATCAGTTTTGTTGAACGTGAGAAAAATAATACAGAGAAACTATTTTTCAAATAGTTTTTAAAAAGTATCTAAATATTGTTATAACTTCAAAAATATTCAAACATTTTATTTAAAATAGATTATATAATAATTGGTACATGTTTTATAAATATTTATACATTTGTTTATTAGAATTTATTACAAATAGCTGCGTGTAATTACATTACTTTGTTAAAGTATAGACTTGTGTATACGAACAAAAGGATGGATAAACAAATGCGATAGATTGAATTGTAGTCTCCTTTTTTGATTATAAAGTGCTGAAGTAAATAGTCTATCTTATAACTGTTTTCCATTATTCTCGAGATATCTATTTCATATACATGGAGGTCATTTCGTAGAAATGTTCCTTCAATATAGAAATTGCAAACGAATCGATTCACTGCTTATAAAAATATCCAAAAATATATTCGAAAGTAAAATGCAATGAAAAGACTTGTTTTCTTTTTATTTAGCTTAATGTTTGACGAATATGAAAGATAAATGTAACATACTATAAAATTCGAAAATAAAGCATACGAATATAAAGTTAGCCTTCCTGAACATTAATACTTATCTTAATTCTAAATCTTAAGTCTGAAAAATTGCTGCAACAAGAAATACAACGTTTGAAATTTTTGGTGGCCCTGAAAAGGGCCGATTGTATACAAGTAAAAACTGTTTACGTTTAACCGCCGAAGCCGTACAAGGTTCTTCCTTGACGTTTCAGGGCGTAGACGACGTCCATGGCAGTCACAGTCTTTCTTTTTGCATGCTCGGTGTAGGTAACCGCGTCACGAATAACGTTTTCTAAGAACACCTTCAGTACACCACGTGTTTCTTCATAAATCAATCCGGAAATACGCTTGACTCCGCCACGACGTGCCAGACGGCGGATGGCTGGTTTGGTAATCCCCTGGATGTTATCACGGAGTACTTTACGATGTCTCTTTGCTCCTCCTTTTCCCAATCCTTTTCCTCCCTTACCGCGGCCAGTCATGATGATCTGCTTGTAATCGTCGTACGTACACTCAAGAAAGTGCCAAACGATTTTGGTGGCTCATCTCAGAAACCAGCCGATTTTATTCCCTGGCTGCTCCAACGCGCCCCACTCTGACGTCATCCACCAATCAGGAGCGTTCTCTGTCCACCTTGGTGGCTCACCCCACTCCTGAAGTAGTGACCAATCAAACGCGGCGCACTTTTCCGGTACTGTATATAACAGAGGAGCACTTCGGACGAGCTCACAATCTGATTTGACATAGAGTTCCACTCTATTGGAATTGACGCACTCGGAATTTCACGGTTACGATGGCGCGTACCAAGCAGACCGCTCGCAAATCGACAGGAGGAAAGGCACCTCGTAAACAGCTGGCCACGAAAGCTGCAAGGAAAAGTGCTCCAGCTACCGGTGGCGTGAAGAAACCCCATCGTTACAGGCCTGGCACTGTAGCCCTTCGTGAAATTCGTCGTTATCAGAAAAGTACGGAGTTATTAATCCGTAAATTGCCATTCCAACGACTTGTTCGTGAGATTGCTCAGGACTTCAAGACGGATCTTCGCTTCCAGAGTTCTGCTGTAATGGCTCTTCAAGAAGCTAGCGAGGCATATCTTGTCGGTCTTTTCGAAGATACGAACTTGTGTGCTATTCATGCTAAGCGAGTTACCATCATGCCTAAAGATATTCAACTGGCACGTCGTATCCGTGGCGAGCGAGCTTAATTAAGCACGATAAATTGTAAAAAAATATTTAATCGGCCCTTTTCAGGGCCAACAATTTTTCAAACGAATATTTCTTGTTTGCATATGTCTTATTTTTATTTATGATTTAAACAGAATTCTGAATATTTCTTTTTCAATATATTAAAGAAATTAGTATTTAAAGTAATTTCTCTTTCTCCATGTTTAACATACTTCGAAATTTTCGAATATTTCAATTCCATTTAATATTAGGTTAAGTAAAAAGTCATCGCGTTTTTTTAAAAGACATCTATCAGTAAAAACCGCAATTACTTTCTTACCAACAATATAAATATATCTTGATAGAGTAAAGTTTCAGCTTTAAAAATCTCTTTTTTAAATTATACGATACGACAATTTTTAATGGAGTTATGAGCAATTAAAGTCAAAATAATTCTTTTATTTAATCCGCGATAACTCAGTAATCAAAAGTCGTAGGAATATTAAAAAAAAACGATTTTGTAGGGAAAGTATCAAGCTTTCACGATAGGTAATCGAAAATTTTCTCAAATTCGTTTTGGACACGTTACAAATCCACAAAGTGAGAAGAAAATTTTTCGTCTTTTTCAGCTCGTAGTTTTTGGTATGTAAAAATTATCAAACTCATATAAACTTAAAAAATGTGATAAGCTTTTAAAAGTAGAGATTTCAAGCTTTAAAACCCTTTTTTTTAATTTGAATTTCATTCATTATTGACGAAGATATTGTATATACAACTTTGAGCTAAAAAATGCGCGATGACTTTTTACTTAACCTAATATTACAACGAATACGAACATGATAATAAAAATAAAATTTTATTTACATATAAAATTATCCTAATTTCAAGCAATATTTATATACAATTCAATTATGGCTTACAATTTATTATAATACCAATAATTCAATTATTAATAAACTCAAAAATATTTTTAGAACAATTTATAAACCCGAAAAAATGCATATAATGACAAATATATAAATTTGATGTGTCTGAAATTGAAAATGCTTCATATTTTTTCGTGGAGTATATACATATAATATTTCATAAACATTTAATTTCTTTATGTTTCGGAACCTTTTTATCTTATGTTCTTTGTATTGGTTTACGTTATATCTATCGATATTTATCGTGAATATGAAATTTACCTAAAAGTTTTCCAAATATTGATTTGCCTATTATAATTTATAAACATTGATGAGATTTAAATAAAATTATAAAAAATACTGAATACAGAAACAACTTGCATGAAACAACTTAGAAGATTACTTAATTCTATACAATAAGAAAAATGAAAACTGTAACACTATAAATAAAACTATAAATAAAACTATAGTAAAACTATAGTAAAAAGACATTAAAAGATTGTATTAACATTAAAATATACATTTAAACTAAATTTAGCGTATTAATTAAAGTTTATTTTGAATGTATTTCTTAATACAATTTCAGAAGCTTCTAATTATCATCACGCAATTATTACAATTATCGATATAATAAAACATGTTTATAAATTTTAATTTTAATTTTTCGTTAACTCATTGAATATGATCAATCCTAGTATACTATATTATATAAACTTAATACTATTTTCATAATTTCTCTGTGTCGGTTATTATAATAAAGAGTTGTTTAAGTCGAGTTTGATATAAGTGATTTTATCAGTATTATTTGTATTAAAAAATTAAACTAAAAATATTGAAAATATTTTAAGACTATGTAAATTTGTAGAGCCTTGAGTTCTTAAAATAGTGATATTTAATAAATTATTAATAAGCGTTCTACATATTTTCATCATAATCGAGTCTTTTGAGATCATTACATATAAAATTCAAATAAAATTTTACATTATTTTACTATCATGTACATCCTATATTGACGTGACATATCTGCAAGCATTAAATTATCAAAGAATTAATATCTAATAAGCCGTTTTATCATTATTATTATTATGCAATTTAATTGATTCAATGAGTTCTTTATCTTTTTTTAATTATAAAAATTAAAAAAGACATATGTATCTTTAAATTGAGATTAAAGTAATCTACATTGGTAGAAACGAGCATCAATCACATAAATTATTATC
>NW_017305569.1:758537-795031 GCF_001594115.1 Trachymyrmex septentrionalis | reverse complement strand
TTATAAAAATTAAAAAAGACATATGTATCTTTAAATTGAGATTAAAGTGATCTACATTGGTAGAAACGAGCATCAATCACATAAATTATTATCTGAATTAATCTAAGTATTTTCTCTAAACCGTTATTTATACTTTATTCATTTGTACTTTATTTCAAATAATGGGAATAACAATAGAAATAAATGTTGAAAGTTTCAAATATCAACCGTCATATCAGCGTTCAGCCAATAGCAGCTTCGCTCGCACGCTATTGGTGAAACGTTACTGACGGCATTGCCTATAAATACAGCTCATTTTGCAGCGCTCCCTCAGAACGCGTTCTGCCATCGTACGGTTCGCACGGAAGCTACTTACGCTCGATTAAATCGTCAAGATGTCTGGACGTGGCAAAGGAGGCAAGATTAAAGGCAAGGCGAAGAGTCGCTCCAACCGAGCTGGATTACAATTTCCCGTGGGCCGTATTCATCGATTATTACGAAAAGGAAATTATGCCGAACGCGTAGGCGCTGGAGCACCGGTGTACTTGGCCGCCGTGATGGAATACCTTGCCGCTGAAGTGTTGGAGTTAGCCGGCAACGCAGCTCGCGATAACAAAAAGACAAGAATCATTCCGAGACACCTGCAGCTCGCCATCCGCAATGACGAAGAATTGAACAAGCTACTGTCCGGCGTAACCATCGCTCAAGGTGGTGTCTTGCCCAACATTCAAGCGGTGCTGTTGCCGAAGAAAACGGAAAAGAAAGCATAATCGTAAACTGATTATGTGAGACAATAACCTCTGGTTTGCAGCGAGTATAACAAATGGCCCTTTTCAGGGCCCCAAAATATTCATACGATGGTACGATCTCTTGTCCGTTTGCTGCGTGTACATTGTACAATTTACTCCGTATTTTTCATTTGTATAGTAGTTGATAAAAATAGATATCGATAAAAATACAAAAGAACACTTAACAGAACAGATGTTTTATTTCCGACAGTAGTTTGTAAATACGTTAATGATCATATTCCAACTCTCAAGCCATTTGAAATATTTTATTACAACTTAAGAGAATATGAAAAGCAATTTATGTAATATAGGCTTATTTATTCAAAATATATACATATCTTTAAATATATTTCCTTAATTTCCTCGAATTACTCCAGTAAGTGTTCTAAATTGTTCGAAGTATCTTATGGACTCCACCTTCAAATTTATAACTTGTCATCTTGCATAATACCTAAATATTTTCATACATTGAGTACTTTCCATTTGATGACACAAGTAGACACAAGTGTCGTTCTATCTTTGTCACTTTCTCTGAATGTTAAGAAGGATAGAACGATGCTTATGTCATCAAATGGAAATCACCTATTGTTACTTACATCTTGTATAAAATAATAACTAATGTTCTTAAATATTTTATTTCATTAATTTTATTCAATCTGTATACATTCCTCGAACTACTCCAGTAAAAGTATTCTAAATATTCTCTAGACCCTTAAAATACAGTTAATTCTCCTCAAAATTAATGCTATTGGTTATATAATTATGATAAAATTTTATTTAATAATAACTTCTATATTATTAGAATCAAATTAAGTTAAAAAAATGTAGAAGATAATAAATATACTTTTCAAATTAGTATTTTACTGCATCTCCAAATTTATGACTTAAATTTGGTCATCTTTTGTATATAATATTTAAATATTATCTTATATTATATCATTATTTACGTCTTGTATAAAATTAGCGTTTCTAACTTTACAACTTTATTTCATCAGCTTTGACTTAATGTAAGTATAAAGCGTATTTAATATTTTATATGAAATGCTACATAAATGAGGGAGTAATTTTAGATACATACATCATATATATATATATATGTATATATATTTGACATTATATTATTATTTAGTATACAGTATTGTTAGAATTTACAAATTTGTAAAAGATTGTTCAGTAGTAGTCTACCTGGAATAAATTGTGTAAATTTTATTTCTTGATAAACATTCATAAAAGTTGAGCAATTAATTTATTTAATGATAGTACCATAAATAACTGCTTTTATGTCAGAAAAAAATATCAAATAACTTAGAAGTTACGAAGTTTTCTTCTTTTTCATGATAACGTGAATATACATGTATACACTCTTCTTCATGTACATATTAAAGTTGCTTTACATACGATTCAATATACTTTGAATTGAACGCAAATTTGTTATTTCTCTTTCGAGTTCTCCACCATTAGGTTTACTAAAGAGAGTTGTTAAACATTTCGAAATAACATCTTGACACTTTGTTATTATCTTTCTCCTGCAGTAAAGGAAATTTTGAATTAGTATCAAGTTTAACATTATGACTTTGATTAAAATTAAAAATAAAAACATTTACTTATTTTTATTTAAATCAAATTATATTTTGTGCGCTTTCTTCTTTTTTGTTTTAAAATAAAATATTTAATATTGTTTAAAATATTTAAATTTAAAAAATCTGATTTTTGTGTTAGTATATTTCTAATCTCTGCAATATGAAGTACAAAGAATTATAATCGAGATTATAAAGAATACACACCTGACAAAATTGTTTGTTACAGTCATGTTTTTTATGAAATGATTTACCAAGTTCGCTGTTGATTCGATCAAGTGAAATTCGTTACCTTCATTTAACCAAATACGGGTATTTTTACCAATCATTCTAAAAACAGATAATTTGAGCATGAAACAAATATTTTGCAATTTTTTCGGTACGCCGAAATTTTGCAATTAATATACTTACTTATCATAAATATCTAAAAGATCTTCCATTGCTACTCCTAATTCCAAGAAAGAAGTTATAATACTAGTATTAGTTACTTTATATTTACATGCTTTCATTTCCAATTGTTTTACTAAAAAATCTAAAACGAAAAATTAAACCAAATTGAGAGAAATATTAACATAAAATTTTATTATCAATATAAAATCAAATAAATATAAAATATAATTACCAATTGGAAAACAATGCGGTGATCCGATATATTCTTGACCAAGTACTTTAATTTTGCACATTAAAATAGTTATTTTATCCTCATTCGATGGTTCCGTTGCATTTTCTAATTCTATGAACATTAAGCATTCATTAGAAAGTTAAGAAAACTATTGTTAAAATATTATAAATATGCGAACTGTATACCATTATCAATTATATTGGTCCAAATTCCTTTAATTAACATGTCATCTTGATGACCCGAGCAGTGAATAATAGCTAGTTTACATTCCCAAAGTTGTAAAGGCTCTGCATAATCTTCATATAACTGTAATTAATATTGTATATAATAATCTCAGGAAGAAATAAGATTTAAATGAAAAATAATATACTTTTGTCAAAATTACAAACCTGTGTAATATCAAGTAATGAAGAATTTAATCTCAATTTTGCATCTGTAACTATCATCGAATCGAACAGGTTTTGCTGATTACTGATAATCTCAAGTATCTGTTAAACATTTGAGAAAACAATTATTAATTAATATAATTAATATAATAAATAATATATTAAATTTATTTAAATATTAGAATATGAACGGCACAAACTTTACAATCTATATTTTTTTTTCTTTTTAAGATATTTTTCAATTATTGTATATATAAAAGAAAGATTTAAATCGTAAAATTATAGATGTTCCACTTTGTAGAGTATTGAATTTATGATTAACAGCTTAAAATATGTACCTGCTGTTGCATTCTAGCTACTTCTAATTTATCTTCTAATTCGCGTAAGAAAATTCCAAGGTAAGGAGCATATCCAGTTTGATCGCTTCGCATACATACAACCGCACGTGCTAAATATTCGACTCTTTTTGAGAGCGATATTTCCGCTCTATAAAAAAAATAAATAAATTTTAATATCTTTATCAAAAGATTATATATATTACAAGCAATATATATGCATACCCGACTTTGGTAGCCAAAGAATCCAAGATCTTTGCTGCAGCAGCATGATTTTTGTTTCTTTCATAAAACTGCCAAAGTAATTCAGGCGCATTGACACGGTTGAGATAAGTTTCTAACGAAGGTGCAGCAAAAGCAACTAATTCACCGTGAAGCCCTCTGTCTATCATCCAAGTATAAATCGAGGAATGAAGAGTCTCACATGGTGCATGTAGTGCATCGTCTATGATCTCATGTAACTAAAAAAGATATTAATATTATAATACATTTCAAATATACAAACAAATTTATATTACATACAATTTCTTTCGCCGGTATTACAACAGCATTTGATGTTGTTTGTAAAGGAGGTCCTGGCTTGCTCGGTATAGTTGGCGTTAAAGGATTAGAGATGCTCTGGTGATACAAGTGATCTAACATCGTGGTAAATTCCTTATAAATCTCTGAACTGTAAATAATATAAAAATATATTACATTATTATTTATTGTTATCCATAAAGATATATTCTGTTGTTGTATACCGTTTCGTAAAAGCGAGATTTCCTTCTTGATCTTCTATAGGCTCATTATTTTTATAATAATGTGAAGCAGCGTTGTTGGGATCTATCCTTTCTGCACAACAAATACACAATTCAAGTACACCTGTGTAGAACTGGCATGCGACAAATTGTTGGCACACTGCATTCAGATTCAACCTCGGTGCTACCTCTTTACAAAGCTGTGTAAATATTTAATAAATAAGTAAAATTAAATATTATCTTTTGTTGGACAGACGATATTATACGTACCATTAAAGCAGACTGAAGATAACATTCTTTATCCTCGGGATTTGTGCACCCCTTTGCTTTCAGGAGAATTTCGTTTGCCTAAATTTACGAAAATGGTCATAATTATTATACTATAATATAATTTCTTATATCATATAAATATTGATAAGATTGTAACTTTTATTAAAAAAAAAAGATGATATTCATGTTACCTTGGAGCAAACAGCATCTTCAGTTCTATATAAATTGGGACAGACTTCTCTTAATTTTGCACTTACGGAATCCACTGATGCGTTATCCCCAAGATAACTGTAAAATATTAACTGTAAATTATTGGAAATTTGTATAAAATTTATAAACTTACCTATCAATCAAATGAACGATGAGTAGAGAAGATATTTCGTGGCCTATTAAAATCAAATCTCTGAAGGTGGCTGTAGAAAATTGAGTAATTTGATCCTGAAAGATCAACATTTTGATTTAGCTTGAAAATAAAGAAACTAATCATCTTTCAATAAACTTAACTAATAAAAAAAAATTAAATTACTTTTGATAGACAGTTGATGATATTATTTAGCTGATTTTCGCATAATATTTTCCATAAACCCAAAACCTCACATGCATGCGTAATAAAAACTTTTAAAGCATCCAAGGAGTTTCTTTCTTCCACAATTGGTTCTTGAAAATGACTTTGCATCGTTGTTTCAAAACCGTCTGTTAAACCACTACTTGTGTTTTGTCTGTATATATATATATATACTTTGTTTTAATTGACTTCCTAATTAGCTTATTATAATCTAATAAAATCATATCATACATATATGTTATTATATAAAAAAATCATGTTTTAGAAAATACATACTGTTTTGTGATATGTGTATTTCTATTTAAGAAAGATCTAAGTGCTTGCAAATGACCTAAGATCCAAGTAATCTGTGTTGCTGGTACTGTACTGGAAATCTGAATAAAATAATACTTATAATTTATAAATATTAAAATTTCAAAAATAAAAATAACACATAATTTGTTTCAGAATAGACAATCGAGGAAATATTAAAAAAAAAAATTACGTAAAATAATATTTCTTTAAAATTACTTACCACGTTTTTATTACTTATTGTTTCTTGTTTTATACATCTTACATTCCATATAGGACGAAGTATTCTTCCCACATACAAATACAATCCGCTATGTTTAGCAGAGAAATGTTGCAAACTAATGTCTGTGGTAAGTCCCATTTGCGTAGGTGATCGGAAGGATTGGATTCTAGAATCGAAAGTTGGCACTCTGGGCGTAGATGTGCGTAAATCTGCTATATGTTAAAATGTAAATCAAATATAAATCAAATATATTATGTGGACATTTGAATTCTAAAAGAACATAATACTATATACCTGGTATGATAGGGAAACCAGAATGCATATCAATCGGAGGATATATTCCTGCTATTCTTTGACCACCATATAGAAAGAATGCGCGAGTTGCCCATTCCGACAACTACAATATAAAAAATGTTTATTATTATTAATAATACATAGTATATATAGAACAAAATTAACAATATAAATTACAAAATGTAAATAAAATTTAAAGATGATAATATGTGTCTCGTGTGAAAGAAAATTCATAATTAACGGATCCCAAGAGTTCGATCTCGACTATTCCCATATTTCTCTCTATAAGAGGAGATTAATTGAAGACAGTAATTTGCATAGTTAAAAAAGATGTAGATTCTAGAACTATATTAAGCTAAGGATTTAAAGGAGAGGGAGTTTGAGCAATCTCATAAGACTCACTACAATAGACTTAGTATTGGGACTAATAAACTGACAGAGCATGATCTTGGATGAAGCAATTTCAGATGATACAGTTCCACTCCTTTTCACTACTAAGTAAAATTTAATAAATATATATAAAAATATATCATTACCTGAGCATTTTGAGAACTCTCAAGTGTCGCCAAAATTAGGCATGTAGCACAAGCTTGTTCCAAAGATTGTGTTTGAAAATATGCGCGTACTACTTCAGTATCAGGACCACGTTGTTCTAAGAGAACTTGTTTCAGTATATCTACAGGACGGACTTGCATTAAGATTATCGCTCCCTGTGACAAAATAAATATAATAATAATAACCAATGTATGTGCATGTATCATATAAATATGATAAAAATATATTATATATACCTGTGCTGTTAAGAATATAAATTTCCTTGGTGGCTCCATATGTTGGCGCACTAATAGAGGAGGTTCACCCTGAGCACTACTTTGCTTTTCTATGTGTATAGCTGAATCTCTTATGATTTCCTCCATAGCCCAAGCTGGACTATCAAGAGGCAAAATACTTTGAGTTTCAGCCAAGTAATTTGTGAATGGATAAGCATCGTTACTCAAACACCATGCGGTTTCCGTATCACCACCACAAACAAGAAAAAGAGTGCCTAGAAGGTATTTTACATAATGCAATGAATTACATTTAAATTGAATGTGTTATTCAAGATATATTATAAAAATAAATTACCCTTTCGATAATAGGCCATTTGTACTTTTCGTGGTCTCATTACTGGAGCATTTGCAGCATAGCCTGGTGGTAGCCTGACATGTATCAATTGTAAACCTTGTGGTCTACTCGACGGATTTGAAATAGAAGTGCAACTGAAGTAAAAACGAGTTCCTGTTGCCGCAACAACAACCAAATTCAAGTGTACCGATTCGGATTCCATTATGGCTGATATGCTTACAAGAGGTCGAAAATTGTTACTATCCAGAGTTCTGGAAAAAATAAGTTTTAATAATTCTATTTATGTTAGTATTATATAAGTACTCTCTGTACATTAAATACATGCAACATTAATACAAAAATTACCCACTTAACAACATGAACAGTATTTTGAACCAAAGAAGCTTGAGATAATGAAGTGATTTTAGATGCGCCACCATTATCAATATCCCAAACCGTAATTGTGCCTCTATCACCCAAAGTATACAAAATATTACGCGAATCGTCCACAGATATCTGTATTATAGCTTCTTCCTCTGACAGTGCCATAGTGACAAATGATGGCACTAGAAATGATAATGGACCTTCTGAATGATTAACTTTTTTACAACGTTTGCCGAACCAGCTGCTCTCTGCCTATATACGAAAAAATTCATTGATACACACACACAAAACAATAAAATAAATTAGAAAAATAAAACTAAGAATAAAATAAATAAAATATGTTTTAAACTGGTAAAGATTTTTAACCTGATAATATATTTCAAAAAGTGATCCATTTCTACCACCAAGAAATATTCTGCCACTATTAGTATTAGCAATTGTAGTAATTCCTATTCCATCAGTAGTAACAGTAAAGATCGGTTCTGGAACTAACTGCATTTCTGTAAATATGTAAAAAAAAAATTTAATTTAATTAAAGAATAATTTCTAACAAACACAAATAAACAGAATTGAAATAAATTATTACCTCCTCCAGCATCGGGTATTGTCACACCAAGAATAGTTATTTCTACCGTTGTTGTAAGAATTAACAAGTATTTCACGTAACTCTGGAAGATTCCTGTCTTGGGTTTTACTAAGCCTACGCTTATAATAGTTTCATTCAAACCATCAAAGTAAGCAACATCAGATCTATACAATTTTAGAGAGAAAAAAATTTAAATATTTTAGTTTCATGTATATAAATTTAAAAATTTATATTTATCAGTAAAATTCAAAATGTTAATACTTACTCATTTTCATATGACCACAAATAAATGTCACTATCAATTGTAAGCCATGCTTTTGAAATCTCTGTGAAAAGGCCCATCATACAATGACATTGCATATCTACAATTTTATTAAGGATTAAATATATTTAATATTCATAAAACAGTTATCATAATTTAGACTTCATGTAAAAACAGCCAAGCCATAATCAAGTCTCGTTCCATGTATATTTTGGTAATGAGAAGTTGATTAGAAATTTGAAGGTGGTAAGTAAAAAAAGAGTATTATTGGAATTGTAATTCCAAAATGGGCTGTAATCCATATCATACTCCTTTTACTTATAATTTTTAACTTTTCAATCAATTTATATTACAAATTATTATAATTTACATCAACTAAGAACAATTAATACATAATAAAGTATTTATTTTTACTATTTAGAAAGGATACGGCCAAAGTGTTCCATGACTTCAGAAGGCAAAGGAATTTTATTAAGCATCTTCATTTGATTAATATTTGTTAAAGTCATTGATGCACCATTTAAATTAGGATAGTCATGATCATCGAGACCACTAACGGTTGGTCCACCTATGGAGAATATATTAATTATAGTTGGTTAGCCTCAAATTTAATATTAATATCCTTCACAATTATATTTCTAATACTAATTTACTAATTCTTTATATAACATATAACTTATAACCAATGTATAATTTACCTTGCACATTGTATCGCATAAGATTAATTAAGGATGGAAAATTGCTATCTGCAATAATATGTTTATCTACCATTTTTCCAGCCATCTCTAACGAGTCTAAATGCATTTTTAAAGGCTCCATTTCTGTAAGCGTCATATTCCTCATTTCTTAAAAGTATTACTAGAAAAAGACGTAATATATGAAATGTAAATATTTGAAAATTAATTTTAAGTGACAATATCATATAGATCTTAATAACCTTAAAAGAGACAAATCTTTCCTTATTCTTTTACAGCTATTTTGATATCAAGAAAACTATTCAGTAAGAAAACTACTTTTAATGCACAAAAAAACAAAATAATTTAAAAATTACGAAAATAAGGCAACATTAAAGTTATAGGTTATATCTGAATGTGCATCTTTTATTGATGAAATTAGAATGTAAAATTTTTGAAAACATAGAATAATATAAGATAAATTGACATAATTACATACTGTACTTGTATGGTCTTGCTGTAATTCGATGTAAGCAAAAAAAACTTCAAGTGTAACTCTAATCAATTCTAACCTCCAAGTCCTCCAACCACGCTCCACAGCGCTACACAGCGCTCATTCGCGCCAGACCGGCACCGGTAATACCGGCAGTGGCATGGCGTAGGCAGCGTGCGTCAAGCATATTCCAACATATTCGAATCAAGTCAACGGTATTTGCCTGATATATATGCGCATGCGAGAATATAAATCTGTTCTTTTTGGCTGTACTTTTGCACCAGTTCATCTTTCTTCTTCTTCTTTCCGCCTGAAGAAAAAAGGAAGAAAGATGAACTGATGCAAAAGTTCAGCTAAAAAGAACAGATGCCTTAGTAAACCCGCGCTCATTAGAATGCATAATTTTATTTGTAGATATTTATGTTTTGAGATAGTTCTATAAAAATCCTGATATTTGGATGAGATTTTAATCTATACAGATATATTTAGTTAATCAGAAAGAGTAATAGATTTCATTATAAATTTTGTAGGAAATAAGGATAAAGATAAAGAAAGAGAGATATAGGAAGATGAACAATTGCAAAAGGAGATTCACACACAAAAGAACTACAGCAGTCGAAATTTTTTGCATAATATTATATTTAAAAAGTCATTTTCTATTACAGTCTTGTAAAGAGTAAATTTATATAATCAATAATGACAACATAATATTATACATGTTTAATAAATAAAATTGACAAGATAATGATGAGGATGATCCTAAAATGACATTCATAAAAAATGATAAAACAATTATAGTTTGATTTTATTTAAAAAAAATATCAAAATTTTTGAAAACATTTTGATGAAGAGATCTAGTAATATCGTTACAAATAATTGTTACGAGCATAATTCCTATATACATATGCAAATATGGTAACAAATTAATCAAAACATACCCACACTTTATCCAAGAAACGTCCTGAAAATATTCTTAGTACATTCAAAAGACATAATACTATATCTTCTGAATGTCTTCAGAATATCCTTGGAGATCCGTGTTGTATGGGTAATTAACAAATATATCTAAAAAAAAAAAAGAAAATAAAAACTATTTAATAGAAAATAGATGTCAAAAATATTTGCAACTTATACATTCAATTTATGTTCTCAGACAACTCGCCGTTGCTATTACTACTGCTAGTTAAAGAGGAATGTCTAATCAGTTGTGGCAATTCAAAATGCCATTTTGAATTTTTATCTGTATTAAAATCAACTACTTCATAATTCTGCAAAGGAGGTCTTGCTTTAATACCTAATGTTGTAGGTCGCTTCATGGGGTCCTCATCTAACATCATTTTGAGCAGATCATACTGCAAAAAAGATATATGTATATATATTCTACATAATAATGCTAATTAAAACATTGTGTGTGTGTGTGTGTGTGTGTGTGTGTGTGTGTGTGTAATATATGAGATAATATATGATTGTTGTATTCTTTTAATTCCTTTACCTCAGCAGGATAGTTCTTCGAAAAATTTTTTGGAAAAATAGATTTTTTTAGATTTGATAACGTTGTTATTCTCTCCATATCAGTAGAAAATGGTGTAAGGAGTTCAAAGAAAATTATTCCTAAGGAATAAATATCTACTTTGTAGTTGTAAATTTGGCCATTCATTTGTTCAGGTGACATATACAAATGTGTGCCAACACATGCAGTATGCACATTGTTCTTTAAAGAAACATTCTCATATTCAGCTGCAGGTGTGTGAATCCTATCACATCCGTCAATCATCGCAGTAACAAGTCCAAAATCGCCGATTTTTATCTTACCGTCAAGAGCAAAAAATATATTCGATGGCTAAAAAACAAATTTTTTTACTACAAAATAAAATATAAAATAGAGTTTTATTATCTATATTTTAAGACAGACAGTACCTTTAAATCTCGATGAATTAATCCTTGTAAATGTACATACTCCACAGCATCCACTATTTGTTGGAAGATATTTAATATCTGATTAAAATCTCTTTCTGATGTGTGCTGTTTTAGCCATTCTCTCAAACTGAGTCTTTGGCACAACTGCATCTGTATGTATAGGAACATTTTCGCAGACTTCTTAGTATTTGGCTTTTTCTTTAAATCTAAGGAAAACGGTTTTTGGGGTTTGCGTTCTTTTTTCTCTTTCGCGATATTATTATCAGTTTCTTCAAACACAATACTTTCAGAATAATCGGTTTCATTATTATGGGACAATTCTTTTTCAGTTATATTACTCGAAATGGATAAGTCCGAATTCTCGGTACTATAAGTATTAATGTAAATCGAGTTATTATCATATTGCTTCTCGTTTGATCTTTCAAATATAATGTATGAATCATCGTTTGCCATTTTATTTAATTCAAAAGCTTCACAAGCACTTTCTACAGAAGATTGAGTTTGTGAAACATCAATATATACAGAATGATTAGGTTTTGTCTCGGTTTGAGTTATTTCCGACGAGAGAAAATCAGTGGAACATCTTAGTTTATCAATCCATTGTTTATCGTGCTCTTCTTGCCATCCACTAGGAGGACACTCTAACCAAGCATAATAATACCTTACAATATTGAGATGCTCCAATTTAGCTAATGCTCTTACTTCTCTCGTGACGCGATCTCTTGAATCTTCGCTGTAATAGTATTTTATAAATAAAATTCTAATCTAATTAAAGTTCTATTGTTATAATCACATTTATATTATAAGTGCAATTAGATGCTGTAATCGATTACTTTGTGAATTTAGAAGTCTTAATAAACTATATTATAAAAATCCTAATAAATTTTTAATTTGCATTTTTTTAAATTTATATAAAATTAAGCATTAATACAATAAAAAAATGAAAAATAATCATTCTTTTAAATGTTATTCTTTAATTTAGAAAAAGGTAAGTACAACACTATTCAGTATTTGAATTTCACTTAAGAATACATAAGAGGTTTGTTTGCATACTCCAACATGCTTCAACATATTCCTACCGTAGCTCCTACTCTCTAACGAGCGCGTTTGAGTGAGTAGAAACTACGGTTGGAGGAAATAGGAGCATGTTGGAGCACGCGATGCGAACAACCTTATAAGTCTTTATAAGACTGAAAACGAAGAGAAAATAATTAAATACTAACTTGTTCGACAATGCAATTCTTTTAATCGCATAATTGCAATCATCAATTTTATTTTTTACTTCAAAGACCACGCCATACCCTCCTTTTCCCAAGCAATCGACTAGCTCATAATCCATTAAGAAACGTGAATAAAAATTGTCACCATTATTATTAGTTGTATCACTTATTTTGGTTTCTACATGTCTTTCAACTATTAAAGGCTGAAACATGATTTATTTAATTTAAAATAAAATATAAAGTTATCAAAATAACTAAATAAGAAAAAATATAAATAATTATACAGTTTATTTATTTACTTACCGCAGGTATGGCATCTTTAGTAGCGACTGTCGTTACATTAAAGAAACGTTGTGTCAACATAAAATTCAATAAAAAGGCAGTTGTAATCGAAATTACTAAAATCTCTTTCCTAGTAACAAAAAAAATTAAACTTAAATAATATATTTTATATTTTACATAAATATGATTATAATTAGAAACTTACCACCAATCCCAAATAGACATCACAACTTTAGTAGGTATAATATTTTCCTCTTCGACATAATTTTGCATAGATTTTTCCATGCCAGTGATAAGTAGAATATCAGAATTGCTATGATTACATTGCTTATTAGTTACTTGATCCGTTGAATATAAATAAAATCCATTACCTATATAAAAGAATAAATTCACAATTATAAATTTGTCGATATAATTACTCTATTTTATATCAAGACCATTTTTGTAATTAGCAATGAAGATATTGGCATATCCAAATATTACCATTAATATATTCTGAACTATATAATACAGATAATGCAATTGCATTCTGTGCTTCATTTGTTTTAATGGAATCTTCATCGTTATCTTTATCCGGTAAAGTATTTGCAACAGCAGTTACTGGAATGTTTTAAAAGTATTAATAATAAATGTTAACTTTGCAAATATACAGTGTAAAATAAATCGAAAAGCTTACTAGCTGCTGGATACGGCTGCCATGGATATTTTGCATGTTGAACATACTTAAATTCTAACAAATTTTTATTATTGTGATTTTCTTGCACATATAATTGTCTTTCATGCATGCCTAAATATAAACCTGGCCTAATTGCAGAATATTCCGATCCCCAGACCCACTGAGAGGTATCGAATAAATCAATTTTTTCCAAAGGTCCTGAAGAAACGTCTCCACGCCATATTGCAACAATTGGAGAATCAAACTAATAAAAATAACTTTTATTATTTTGCATATTAAATATTATAATTGTTATACTAACCTTGTATTGCCATAACGTAACTTTAGGATTACTTTTATCAACAGCCCAAATCAAACCTTCTGGAATAACTGCTTTAATTTCTATATTTAGAGCAATGTCTTCATTGGAACAAGAAACAGGAGATTTTAGTTTTAATTCGTATTGTCCAACGCTAAAGTTCCACCTTTAAACAATGACATTATTTGGCATATCTTTTTTTAAATATAAATAGAACTGGGATAAAAAAATGTTAGTTCACCTTTCACTACCTGCACGATCTTCTATAGCTCGCACAGTTTGTTGAAAACGTTGAATAATAAGTATATCTTCTTCTACATATTCTTGACTATCCGTATTGTTTTTGCATTCAGAAACACCAGAAATACATTTATATTTTATTTCTCCTGTATTGGCGAATACACCTATTTTATAGAAAATATTATTTTCTAAATAGTATTAACACGTTTAAGTAAAAAAATGTAAAGCAATTCTTTAAAAAATTTTCTAATTTTAACATTATAAATTTTTATATCTAAGTTTTAAATTAAAATTCCGTTTAAAAACTGTTTTAATTTATTTAAATAAAATTTAATTATCTAGAAACATTTTTTAACGTCTACCATCTAAATGTTTGATATTTATTATAAAAACAAGTACACAATCTCAAAAAAAAATCTACTAAAACTTACCATAAGAATGAAGTTCTTTGCCACCAGCGTAGACTAAATCATCAGAAAAACGAAGCGATAAATGTAATAATTGATCTGCCGTTATTGGCATTGTTTCCAAATTTTCTCCATCAAATTTATACAATTGTCCACTCAAAGATGGAATTAAACGTACCCATTGTCCATTATTGTTAAGCTATAAATTAATACTTTGTATTAATACTTTATCTCAAACAATAATATATTATCTAGAAGTCATAGGAATTATTTATATAATAATATCAAGTATTGAAAGATAAAGAAAGCTCATAAACACTTTCTTACTTCTGTGTCATGAATACTGGATGACAACATTGGTCCATTGTTAAAATCAACAGTCCACTGTTTTTTGCCATAGTTGCTAGCATTGAGGGCTGATATATTTCCATCCAATGTACTGACAAATATCAAACTAGTGAAACAAAATACTATTAATAAGCAAGATTTAGATACATCAAACATATAATTAATATTTCGTTATTTAATTCTAACTTTTAATTCATATATTGGTTGTGTTCCTTTGTCAACTGTATCTTTCAAGTCATAGAAATTTCTAGACTTTGCATCCATTCATTGTAGCTAAACTAGTATACAGTAGTTGTGATGCTTAAAATGAAATATAGATAGATATATATTTGATGTTTGATGAAAGTAAGCAAGAAGTTTTAGTGCAATTTAATACAAATAATAAAGGACAGGCTCCAAAAGTATGTGTTCTTTGTACACACAAGGATAGTGTGCCTTCCAATAAGCGACACAGATCATGTTATCTTTATTTAACATTGACAAATAACAAGGATGTAATGATCCATTGTGTCACACTGTACTTCATGTCACTTATGTCACTTGTTGGAAGGCATACATACATGCCTAACTATAGGCCTGTTCTTTTTGGCTGAACTTTTGCACTAGTTCATCTTTTTTCCTCTTCTTTCCTCCTGCAGAGAAAAGGAAAAAAAAATGAATTGGTGCAAAAGTTCAGCTAAAAAGAACAGGCTTCATATATTTGCATGCCTTCTCAGTCTTTGTCATGCCTACTTTTCATTCATTCTTATGCTTCTTCGATATGCACGCAACTTCAGATGGCTAGGCATTTATGTGTGTACATACATTTTATTTTTACGTGCTAGAAATTTTTAAGACTTTCTCAAAGACAGTTTTGGTAGAAGATTAACAGGTGTCTGATAAAATTTTCGTTCGACTTCTTCATTCAGATTTTATGGTTATGTACAAGATAATCATACAGGACACTTTGGAAGATGATAAATGTGGAAAAAAATGTTCGTTTCAAAAACATCACTCTACTCAATGAAAAGGAAAGAGAATCGAAGTTAATCACCTGCGTGTATCCTTAAAATGTTGGTCACACGATTTCAGCAGTAAAGCATCCTCAGCGGAGACGAAGGATCGTGCAATCGTAATTGTCACCAAACAATAGAAACATATTTGTTGCCATAAGCGAGACATCTTATCTGCGAGAGTGAATGCCGTTCGTATGTGGCATTCTGTCGTACCGAATTTTAATCAGTTTTACTACGACGGATTATTGCAAGTCGATTGACGGACGCACACCTAACGTTCCACATCTAACCAACACACATCGAATGACTGCGGTAACTGTACGCAATACGTGTTGGTTATGCAATGTGCGTTATAACATATTTTCACAATTATGTCCCTTTAATTCTATATATGAATTTTGATCTCGGTTTAGTTTACTCTATAACGTTTTCTTTAACTTTTAGAATTAGAAAAAAATAAAAAGTAATTAAAAGTTTATGTTATTGTAAGAACTGGACATTAGTCATTCTCACGTACCACATATATAAAACATATATATAAACATATGTTGTATTAGCTGTACCATTAGAAAAAAATATTGCTCTTGCAAAATGAAAAAAAAAGAATAAAAAGTATTTATCGGATAATTAAGTTTATATGTAATCTGAAACTATGTTATTATTTATATAGTGATGTATTTAAAAGGAATATTTAGAATAATAACTTCCCTTTTCATTTAAATAATATAAATAACATAAATTTTTCTTTCTGAATCAAGTTTTTAGTTATTTACTTGCAATTATTTATATTATTTATAAATTTAATATAATGTTGCTTATATAATTTTGGAAGTTTTCCATAATTATAAGATGTAAAAATATTTTATTCCCTTCTTGCCAATGTAAGTTGGAGTAAATAAATTATACAAAAATATTATAAAGTACTATTCTTTATTTTAACACATACATTAAATTATCATAATTAATTATTATTATTTTTATAAATTACTTATTTATATATTATTGTTTATTTTTATTAAATGTGATAACAATAAAAATAAATAAATTAGCTCAAAAAGTACTTTGTATTGCACCTCTTTATACTTTATCAAGAATAATCACGTGGTTAATGACACACTCTTGCAGATGTACAGAAAATCCCGCCGAAAAGATTTGTCCCACCACTTGTTCTCGTCCAATGACGATGAGGACACGTATCAAAGATGTGCTGTAACAACCAATCGCCGAGCAACTTTCGATCACCTGATTTTTCTTTAGGTCTGTTCAAATTGTTTGAAATCTGTAAAAATGTCTGTCCTCAAAGTGAGATAAATAGATATTCAGACGTTGAAGACAGAGAAAGCAAGATGCTAAGTGCAAAAAGTGCAAACAACGCGAACAGACTGTTTATTTGCATGTTGCTCTTGACATGAATTCGCAATTTGATTTTTACTGTAATAAAACGCATTATATTTAAATGCATTATTACGCAGAGATGTATCTATAATTATCAGTTTGGCACTTTCAAGCGTTACATATTGATATAATTAAGTTATAAGTAATAAAAATATAAATAATATGACTTATGTAAAAAATATTAAATTAATTGGAAAAAAGTAATTTTATATTTCGTAGAGAGAATAAAACAGTTATCATGCATATATTATAAATGCTTAGATATGCGATAAATTGCGGAAGTGTCTGACTTCAAGAACATATGACAATGATTGATCGTTCTAAAGTCTATGTTGCAATCAGTTATTACACTCCAAGTGTGACAGATATATTTAAAATTGAAAAAATAAAAAAGAAGAAGACAAATTGTAAGAAATAAAATAATTTGTTGTATATTATTTTTCTGATACTTTCAAAATTTTTCTTTCTTTTAATTCTATTCTATTAATTTATTTCTAGATCAGTATGACTTAATGATCATCCTAAGACTGTAAAATAAATGTATTAATAAACCCAATTATTGGTTCATCAAAATAATAAAAATTTTAAATATTATGCTTTTAATAATATGTATGAATAATATTCTAAATAAATTCATGTGTTATTAAATTTCTATAAACAACAAATTTATTTAAAATTATATACATATATTACTAAACGCTTAATATTTAAAATTTTTGTCATTTAATCCATCCAATTATTGGCAAATGAATCGATGGATTCTTGCGGATTCTTCTACAATATATGAATAATAGTTATCTTTTTTCATAAAATATTTAAAATAAATTTTCTAATTTTTTACAATTTCGGAAATATTGATCCATGGAGAAATTCATAGCCATACAAATTTTGGACCGACAAACATGCACCGACAATTTTATCTCGATATAAATTATGTTTATATGCTAGAAAAATGAATATTTTTATATTAATGAATACTTATATATCAAACAATTATTTATTAATGAATTTTTTTTTATATGTATAGAAATTTAATTTTGATAATCTTGTATTTAACGTATATATGTAGATCAGGAGATAGACTATAATGTTCATTTGCATTTCCATCAACATAGATTAACTTTAATCTCGATTCAACTTAGACTAAAATCAGACTACGCATTGAAGAATGAGATTAAAGATTGAAGTTTGATCAATCAGAACAAAAGGAATTAAAATTTCTTTGTTCCTTTGGGCATCAACAAGATACTATTAAAGACCGTCAACTTTGGGCAAATTTTCGGCGGTATAAAAAGGGCTCCAAGTACCTGGAGATAATTGGAGAACATTATCGACAATTGATATAAATTTACTATTATTATAACATAAATATTTGGTTCATACATTATTAAATTTATGATTTTTTATTACATAAATGTTTCATAAATAAATATGCATACTTGAGGATTTAGTACAGAGATGAACCATATTTAATTTTCGTACAATTTTATCGATAATGTCAGAAAATGTATGTAGTCACGTAGTTCCCAAACTGAAAATGAATGTGCTGGCGGTAGTGTACGGGCGATTTCGACGGTAACAGAAAAAAGGCCAGCATGGCATCTCCCAGGTTTCTCTGGTTTCTCTCTGGTGTCGTGAACGTAACTTAACTCCGTAAAGACGATTTTGTCTGCGATTAATCTTTCCTCCCGTAAATCCCGATGAAGACTAATCGCAGACAAAATCGCCTTTACGGAGTTATGTTCATGACACTTTTTCCTACGGCGCACTTATTATGCGCACGACCTCTAAGCTCACAAGCGCCGCGAATGTCGAGAATCGAAATTTAACGTAAGTTTTACGTGGTCATAGTTGTAAGAATTAATCAATCAAGTCAAATATTCTCCTCACATTCGCGCGCGCGATTTGATTAGTCAATTCTTACTACAACTGCTTACAACAACGCTTACGACTATTGTAGAATAGGTTTTAGGGTGCGATTTCGTGGAGCGCGGAAATGTGGAAATGCGGAAACACGGAAAACAAAATTAACTAAAATTTACTAAATTTCCTATTTTTCCGCGCGTTTTGATCCGTTTGTTTTTCTCCTAATATTACATGGAGCGCAAATCTACCTCATGGTAAATGGTCTAGCTTCCTGGTGCAGACGAGCAGTATAATGCATCCCAATAATTCTAATTGATTCTTCTATTATTATTATTATTATTCCCTTACTTATTATTATTCCCTTAGTTTCCTGAAATCCGATCCAAGAAAATTCTGATTGATCCCCACTCTATTACTTTTTTGAGATTCCATTTTCCAAAATTTCAACTGTCATGGGACAATTTACAGCACTCGGTCGTAAAAGAAGAGACCGACGTAATTCGCCGTCCCACTGCTGTCGTTTTAACATCACCGGACTACAACGATAGATGGCGCTACGATGAAAATTTCCAGTCGCCTGCGTGAAGCAGAGATCGAGCGAAAATCGTCAACCTCAGCTTCGTGACTTCGTCAAAGAGATGTCAGAGGCTCTGTAACACTCACGTTTACTTGGTGATTGCAGCCCATATTTTTACGTACGAGATTTGCGAGATTCGGATCAGCCTGGGGGAGAAAAAAACGGGTTCGCGATTGTGAGTCACTTCCGCCGTCTACGTCACCGTTGACGAAAATAAGGTTCGTTTGCCCGCTCGCTCGCTGCGTGACAATAAAGCTTTGGTAGCATCATCGGGGTACCACCTGGACATCCGCGCGTGACACATTGCCGTTCATTCCTTGTCGCTGACGTGTTACTGCGAAGGAGCATCCGACGATGGTGAGTATCACGGGAGTGTGTTACCTTTCGCGTGTGATGCAACTGATGCAAGAAACACGTCGACCGTCACGAACTGACACGACGAGCATGCGTCTAAACGAGTCCGCTACGTGCGTATGTTCGCAGGCGTCTTACTCCGAGGATCAGCTGGCCGGTAAGTGGAGGGCGACTTGTGTAACAACAGCCGTGCAGAACGAGAATCGAGAAAGAGAGAAAGAGAGAGAGGCTCGCGAATGCGAACGAATGAGTGAATGAGGGAGACGATACGGTCGATGGTCCACGCCGCGCCGCGCTCTTCTCCCTGGGGCTTTTAATTCAGGTCAAGAGTATCCTCGCCTTTTTAGACGCACCCTTGATGCGCGCGCGCGCGCACGTCTGTTGGAGACTGCCTTTTATGGTCTGGTATTTGAAAGCAAGTCGCCACTGCTGTAGGCATTGTGAAGGACTTTATTACGTTCCCGTCTTCTCTGAGACTCGCCGATTATTCTTGTTTTACTCTCGCGAGTATACGAGTGCGTTGTTGATACAAGACGCGCTTAGGGATTGATCGGTGTAAGACGTTCCTGGTGTTTTGACATTGTATCATTTGTATAGTAATTGTTAGTGATAAGTCTTACTTTTCTCTATAAAAGTGCCAAGATGTACGTTTATAGCTATCAGGAGCTGGCTAATAGAATGATGTCATCTATGGAGGGTAAATGATCCTATTGTCGGGTGACATCTTGTAGTAATTTTGAAATTTATTATAATTAACTTTTGATACACACGATTGGGTCTTTGTATCCTGTGCATTTCTTTTCTTTAAAAGTTAGGAGCATCTGATTAAGTAATGATCTCTATCCTTTTCTTCTTTTTGTATAAAAATCTTCAAAAAATGTTAAGGTATATGTAAGACTTACTTAATAATTTTTGTATATTTATAAAAATGAAAATTAACCTGAAACAAACCGGAAAATTATTTTGTGTACTAAGAGTTGATATATTCTAGATAGTGACAAAAAGAATGACAAAAGATTGTTTTTTTTTTCGAAGAATGTCCTAAATTGTACATTGCTGTAACAAGTTGAAGCGAAACAAACCATATTTGTTTGCACTGGTGTACAGTTGACATTCTTCGAAAAAGGACACAGACCTATAATCTTTATCCTACTTATATTTAAAACTTGTTTTGTTATTTATAATTCTTTTTCTCTTTGTCCCTAAAATTATTTTTATATGTAAAATACGAATTGAACGTTTGAAAGTGATTAAAAGTAAGTATATCACTGTAGAATTCCAGGAGGCGTTTCAGTTGTTTGACAGCCGTGGGGATGGAAAGATCCATGTGTCTCAAATTGGCGATGCGTTACGCGCTCTTGGTCAAAATCCGACCGAATCAGACGTGAAGAAATTCACGCATCAGCATAAACCGGACGAGCGTATTAGTTTTGAGGTATTTCTACCGATTTATCAGGCGATCAGCAAGTCCCGTGCCTCTGACACGGCGGATGACTTTATCGAGGGCTTGCGTCACTTCGACAAGGATGGAAACGGTTTCATATCTTCTGCGGAATTGCGACACCTTTTGACGACACTCGGTACGCATTAAACAGATTACTTTGACAAATACATGTGTGCACAGAATTTTTATCTGTACCGTTGCAGGTGAGAAACTCAGCGACGAGGAAGTGGAAACGTTATTAGCGGGTCACGAAGATTCACAGGGTAATATCAACTACGAAGATTTTGTCCGCCAAGTCATGTGCGGCTAAGCTTAGCTACTTAAACGCACATAAGAGAGTATTATTATTATTATTATCGTTTATATATTTTGCCATTTATTCATCGAATCTGTTAAAGCGTTTTACTTTTTAAAGTATCATATCATAGCATGTGTACCTACATGACAATTTATCTCGAGGGAACCCTAACGTGAACATACTATTTTATTACGTACTATAAAAAAGAAGGTTAGTCCCTTTTATATAAGAGTCTAAATTAGTTAAACAATGATAGGTAAAGAACAATCTAGCGCATTGTGCCTTGACGTATACTCCGATTTACGAGCATTTAGTGATATCGATAGTAAGACATACACCTATTGTGCGATCTTCAGCGAGATATCTGAATTCCGCGGACATTCCAAATTTTTGTAAGATAGACTTCGAGAATTGAGAATGTCTGGCCGTTTGAGGGCGGGGGCCGAGCATTTTGATTTATGCCAACACTTAATGGCCATGTACTTTTCTCTTTTTTTTTTATCCTCTTCGAATTCAATATATCTTCTATATAATTAAAAAAACGTATGTTCGAGAATCTTCCATCTACTGATAGATGTCCTAGAAAAAGTGCGCAGAGAGTATCCACTTTATTTATTTATGCATGAGCGTATTTATGTCTTCGAAATGCGCAAGAAAAGATTATTGTACATTGCAATGAATAAAAAAGAAATTGCTCTAAGAAGAATTCGATGTAAAACTACGTCGACGATGTCTCTTATAAGTAAAACCGGAGCATATTGTTCTTGCAATGATTGTCGAATATAATCGTGTTATCAATTGGAAAATCCTAGGATTTCTTTCACAAATGCCTTATATCTATTTCTACAAATGTATATTAACTTTAATCTTGATTTACTTTTTATCTTTTTCTGATCCTAAGAATTAAAAAAAAGGTAAATTGTTAAAATTATATAATATGCCCGTTTCTACCAATGTAGTTTAATTTTAATCTTGCTCAACTCTTAATCTTTTTTTAATTTTAAGAATAAACAGAGATAAAAAGAGATAGAATACGTTGAACCAAAATTAACGTTAATTTACATTAATAGAAATTAGTAGGCCATTAGTAGAAATGGACATTAATTTGCTGATAAATGAGTACTCTGAAATAAATGTCGATTAGATCAATGCCTATTTTTACTAGGGCTAATGATTTGCTTCGAAGACTTCGACATTCAAAGCAAATCATTAGCTTTAGTAGAAATAGCCATTGATCGTCTAATCGAAGATTCAAATTTTTTTAAATCTTCGAAGTTGTCAAAAGTTAACAGTCCTAATTTCTACCAATATAGAACTCTTAATATACACGATTTGATCATTCGTGTTTTGCACATTTTTTTTCGAAAAATTAGAAGTATTAAGTAATAAGTTCTAATACACATATGTATATAATTTTTTAAATACACCTTATACATTTTGTAAAGATGTTAAACTATATGTAAGAATCACATACTTACGTCTATTTCTATCAAATATAGATTAACTTTAATCTTGATTTAACTTACTCTTCATTTTTTTCTAATTCTTAGAACTTTAGAAAAAAATAAAAACTAAGTTAAACTAAGATTAAAATTAATCATTAGTAGAAACGAGCATTAATAATTTTCGTATGTTTGTTAGAGTAATGAAAATTAATCCGGAACGCAAATGACCCATCGTGTATCATGAAGGATCGGATTATCACCATGTATTGAGTGTTTAACATCGATTTAATTTACTTTTTATTTCTTTCTAATTCTTAGGCCCATTTTTACCAATGTTTAATTTAATCTCGGTTTAATTAACTCTTTCTGAGAATTAGAAAAAGATAAAGAGTGAGTTGAACTGTGATTAAAGTTAATTTACGTTTTTTAAAACTGGCTTTAAAACAAGAAAAAGATAAGAAATAAGTAAAATCAAGATTAAAATTAAATTACTTTGGCGAAAAAGAGCATAAAGTCCGAAGAATCAGTGACTATAGGTACCGACAAGATATTAAAAATCGACATCCTTACGATAGTTTGTGTCCTTATGAATATTGAAATGATTAAGAGTTAAAAACTGATAATATTGTACTAATTTTATAACTTATTAGTTTAGTAGACGTATTTATGCATTTAGAATTCAATAATATTCGATTTTTCTTTAAAATTGTGATTTCAGTGTAATTTCGTTAAAATTTGATTATCAACAGAGATGATAACTAACTGCAGAGAAAAAAATTGTAATTTTTCGGCAATATATAGGATATTGTAGTTTTTTACAAGTATACATATTTATTTATGGAGCATTTATGTATTAAAAAATCATGAATTTAATTATATATTAGTCAAATATTATGTTAATAATAGCAAATTTATATCAATATAATTGTCGATAATGTCAGCGTTCTTCAATTACCTACGGGTCCTTTTTATCTACAACTATCGAAAATTTGCCCAAGGCTGACGATCTTTAGTATCTGGTCGGTGCTCTTTTTATTGCTGCACTTTCTGACTAGTACACACAGTGCCATAAGTTGAAATGAAATAAATATACGTGTGTTTCACTTCAACTTATTGCATCGGTTCAGAGTGCAGCAATAAAAAATAAACCTAACATTTTATACACGACACTCTTAATCGGGTTTAATAACATCCATAGTTATGAAACTGGCCGATCATAGTCGTTCCATTGTTTCAAGGAACAGCTACGATTTGCCAATTATTAAACCCGATTAAGCGTGCCGTACAGAGGTCTCAGGTCTGTGTTCGATTTTTGAACATTCCAGCGTTCGAAAATCTGCAAGTGGCGCCTGTGTGCGCACGTGGGAATTTACCGCGCGTTGATTCGTGGATCGTTTGATCTGACGTCACGTGGTGGGGGCTACAGCGCTGTATACGCCGCAAAGTCGGCCGCGACTTCCAGCAGTGTCGCTTCGAACATTGTTGGATGAAAGTCGTGGAGTCTCGTGCGCCCTGGGTGTTACCGTAAGCCGCCGCAATCAGTTCCCATCATCGCCGATCGCTACTCCAGCGAACATTTCGTGTTGGAGCAGTGCACTTAAAGCCGCCAAAATTTTACGAAGAAAGAAGTATGAGTATTAACTCCAGTCTGTCGTTAAGTAATAGTGAAAGTAGTAAAAAGCCGATAATGCCGAGTTTAATTTCCAGTAATTGGTAAGTAACCCGAGCGACGAGTTACACGTAACTGCGCCATTTTTGCCCTCGCCTTCCCTGCGAGTCGCCATCTTGCACGTCGCGTCCTGATCTCGTGTTTTTATTTCTGTTTTTTCTATCAGCTCCTTTTCGTCATCCTCCCTTCTTCCTTTCTCCCTGTTTATAAACTGTTCGATCTCGTATCATGTAATTATCATCATTATTGCGTTCTCTTTGTTAGGCGGATCGAAATATGAGACGGTTTGCATATCAGGTGAATATTCTTGGGTACGATTGTCGTTATCGTAATCGCTGGATAGAATGTGGTTGGAATGAGACAACTCGGCATCGTTATCCGATCCGTCTTTATTCATGCCTTGACAAGACGTCTCCTTAAGAATTAAGTATTGAAAATCGGCTGCACGAAAGAAATCCACGCGAGTGTCGATTCCTTGTCGCGGCCACGTGACGAGCTCGTGAAAAAAATCTATTCCGCGTATCATGGTATTACCTACCTTGTCACAGGTTCAGTAGCGTTGCCTCATCAGCTGTTCCGTTAGACGATCGGCGTATATTTTTAATGATACGACGCCTTTCCGAGATAGATCCTTCTTGAATCGACGACGTGACATCGCGTCCCGTCTAAATAAAAAATAATGTTTTACAATAATGTTTACAAGGAAAATAATTACTGATCGTCACGTGATGTCAAGAAAAAATGACTTATCAGTTTGCGACAGTCAAAATATAAAACTAAAAATATAGGTTGCCGAAACGGGCGACCATTCTCATCTCAAACTCCGTCACTCGCGACCTTCAACTCTCCGACCTGCCTCGTGTAAAACCAGGACATCGGGATCTTAAGCTTTGAGGGTCAATTATGTAACTTTTTCCCTAGAGTGAAAATGTGAGAAGTGAACATTTTTTTGCATGTATGTATGTATGTGTATATATACGATACACACATGTGTAAAAATTTTCATATTCCCGCTTTAGAGAAAAAATAACATGATCGATATCCTGGACGAGATTTAACTGAGGATCTTGTATTTAGAATCTTATCTCGAGATTATTCGCTGTAATTCAATGAGATTTATCGTTTATAATTTTTTAGTTACTTGAAAGAAAAGAACGAGAATATAAAAAAAAAATAAAAAATATACTTAGACATACTTTTATTTCTCTACAATCAGATATTATATCAAAATTGCATTTCAAAATTAATATTATATGAGAAGAACGATTTTGCTGAAAGATTTAGGTATAGATAGATCTGAAAATAATTTTGTTAGACGATCAAAATAATAATGCTGCAAAAAGTTTTAATATTCCAGCGACCAACTTGAATGTCCTACATAATTATTTTGATAGTCCAATAAAATTATTTTCAGATCTGTATCTAACCAAATTTTTAGACACTTCAGCAAAATCTTCCATGTAAAAAGATTTAGTGATTCAAAAAATATTTAAATTTATTTTTTGTTTTTTTTTTTCTATTTTTTACTTGTATTGTAGCAAATGAACGATGTGATCATTTCATTGACTATTCTCAAGACTACGTACAATGATTTTATAATATAAAATTAGAGTATAAACTATTCTCTCTCTCTCTCTCTCTCTCTCTACGATTTAACTATTCTCACGCGGAGCCGCTCATCACTCTATAATATTTTTTTTTATTAATCCATATCAGATCGTTAGAGATATTGCTTCGGAAATCCTCTCGATATCTAATCTAGAATGAATACGATTTTGAAGATACTTATCTAAACGAAAGCGTGTGTGATACCGAGCATACCGTTTATCTGACACACAATAGTGGAATTTTCCACAATTCAAACGGTTTGAGATGACCTAACGGGCGGCTCTTGATTAAACGGAAAACGGCCGATATAGTTAAAAATGTAGGAAACCTCATGATTCCTCGTGATTAATTTTGTGGACCTTATTTCCATTATGGGATGATATTCAATCATCTCCAAAATTACGCAGTCAAGTTCGAGATATACATCATCCTCAAATGTTAAAATTTGTAAAAAATACTATTATGTTGTACCGTCACTTTACTTATCAGCTATGTAATCTAATCAGCTATTTGAAATTATTTTTGATAGGGAGATAAATAAATAAATAATTATCGACATAAAGAACTTGATTTACATATCTATATTTGCAGTTTCATTATTTACGATTTACGAAACAGAATTTTTTCAAATCACATTTGTATTTATACTTATTAATTCAAATATACTGCGGTTAAAAATTGTACACCGTATAATATAATAATTCACTTATAAACAAGGAACATTTTTAAACCGTATTTATTACCACCTGTTTTTTGTTATAGGATATGTTAGTTGTCGTAATTTGTACGAGCTCTGTCGTAATTAGCAATGACGATTAGGCGTGATGTAACGATTTCTTTGAATACCTACCCTATGGAAAAGCAGATGTACGAGCGTTCACAGTTGCATCCGGGTTTGAATTTTTCAAGCAGCTTTGTTCGTGTTCCAGAGTAGTGCGAGTATTCCGTACGTGAAACAATTCAGAGAGTGCGATATTTGAATGTTATATAAAATGTAGGAAGGTATCTTAAAAATTTCGAAACAAAACGATAAGAACGTTTACATCACTTGAAAAAAAAATTCCGGATTATTCGAGATAAGGAGAATCTGTATCGTTAAAAAGGAAAATAATGAAGGAGTCGATATCTGTGATTCACTCTCTTTACGATCATATTCACTTTGCGTGAAACGGGCAATGCGCCGTTAGAACAGCGACATTGGCTTTGTGCTTTCTTTTATAACGTCAGGTTGCCTCGTGCCTCAGCCAATCGATATACGGCCAGCAATGTCGCTTTATCTCACAGTTACATCTTTTGTGAGCCAAACGTGATTTCTGCCAGCTGGGAGAGCGTTTACTGACAATTGTCCTAAATCAAACGATAACGTTGAAATAAAGAGAAGAGCTCGAACGTGAGTTGTTTTGTTCGATCATATTTCTCAAAGGTGATAGTACGTGATTCTCACTGTGAAATCATACCCGTCATATCACGATGATACGCGAACAATGGATAAAGTTCTCTCGTAGCTTTCTATATTTTGCTTACTTAAACGAATTATTATTATATTTTTTTGTACGGAAAAGGAACACTGGAAAAAGTCTGATTACATTAATTGACATACTGGTTAATGATATATGAATAAATTAGAATTTTCTGGTCAAATCTTATAATTCTAATTAAGATAACTAGAATTCTGATTGATATGATCAGAATTTTTTCTCCTTTGTTGGTTTTTTCAACTAGAAATTTTTTAGTGAACGATTTTGTTGAAGTATCGAAAACTTTAGCTGAATACAGATCTGAAAATAACTTTGTTGAGTCATCAAAATAATTATACAGATCGTTTAGACGATAAAAAATGATAAAAGATATCGTAAAAGGTTCTAACATTTCAGTAACCAATTTAAGTTTTACATAATTATTTTAGTTCAAATAAAATTATTTTCCAATTTTTGTATCTAGCTAAATTTTTAGATAATTCAGCAAAATTATTTTTTCGCGCCTTTGTCTTAAAAGGCTCTTCAACGATTTAAAAAGAGTAAATTTATATAATAAAAATAAGATGAAGAAATGAATTTAATAAATTCGAAAATATTCAGCTATGCTATTCTTATTTATTTCTTTGGAAATTCCTTATGGAAAAATTATTAAATATTATTAAAAATTTAGAAATTTTTTGTGATATTTGTCACTTGCATTTTTAAGTCTCTAATCGATCGCACGTACTCGAAGTATTGTCATCTATTTTTGGCTGCATTATCATCGCTCTCGTTTTTTACGTGATAAGAAAAAGTGCTGATAATTGTAACAACATTACCAGCTTCTGCGTACATAATTGCATTAACACCACGATTATTACCTTATATCCCTTGTATAATCTCATTAGTCAGCGAATTAGATTGTACTTACTATTATATATATGGACTGTAATTAAAGGACGAATCATTTTTCGTTTGTGCAATGATACGTATGTACTGAACAACAAACAACATGCCGCATGAAACTTCAAAATATTTTTATCCATGTTGTTTTCTTACCTTTTGTATTTACAACTAAATTTTGATTTATTATGTTAAAATAAATATATAGTTAGTTTCAATGTTATCTTTAGTGATTAATTCTTGGATCCTAAGTTCATTTTTTCAAATTAATCAGTTTGAAAGAATGTGCTAATATAAATACGGATGCGAACATTTTCGAATAACGTCGTAAGGTTTCTTCGCTCCTACGATTCATCCTCTTTAAGATGAGTCGTTACGCTAAACGGCTGATTGCGAGTGATAATGCCATCGCATTCAGAACATTTTGTCCCCGTGGAAGAGTACAATTGGATGATATGTTGCAGGCGTGTACGTTTCTAATTAAATTTGTCAATTGATTCCGAGAAGCTTCCAGAACGATTAATAAAACGCGAATGCGGCTCGTGTAGGAACGTGCAAGGACGTTGTTGCGTGAAGAGTCGCGGAGCTCGAAGACGAATTATTCTGGAATTATTCTGGTTTCGCTTATGTGCGTTCGTAAGCGGCGTCTACAATAAGAAAATTTAGTCTTTAAGCCTTAAGCCATAAGAAATTGATCAATCATAGTCGATTATTCTCCTCACATTCGAGTTGATCAGTTTCTCAAAGCTTAGGTTGTACGTCTTAAAATTTCATTGTAGACGCTTTGCATACGAACGTATATCATTTTTTTTCTCCGAATATGTATCGAAGAAATCGACGCGTCTTTTATTACATTCTGACATATCGCAGGAATATTATGAGACTATATTAAACATTTAAACGTAAATAGATGACCTATTATCACATTCCGTATCGATAACATTTGAACTTGGAAATCGCTTCTAATCATATCTTCGATTTTTCTTGAGACTTCCATATAATTGAGGACTGTATGAAATTTACTTGTTACGTCATTTTTTAAATTGGAGTTCATGAAGGATATCGTAAAACATGCTCGATTTTTGTTGTTTATAATTTTACAAATTACTGAAATTATATACTAGAGATTAATAATTAGAGAAATCCTCGTTTGTTATTCAAATCTAAGTGCGATTGATACTGTCAAGAACATTATCAGTCATTATGGATTTTTCACAATACACACATTCTTCAGTAAAAATAACTTTGCTGAAGAATCTAAAAATTTGATTAAATATAGATCTATAAAAAGATATATAATTTTGTTGAATCATCAAAATAATGGGTGTGTTAGCATCGAATTTATAATTCTGGAGAGTTCTGATCAGAGTTCTAGATTCCTTTTAAAAAGTTGAACAGTTAAAAATAATTACGTAGGAATTTCGAGCATGATAAGCAATGCTGCCAAAAGTTTTGACATTCTAGCAATCAGTTTAAATGTTCCACATAATTTTAACGATTCAATAAAATTATATATTTTCAGATCTGTTTTAATTTTTTAATTCTTCAGCAAATTGTTCTTTCCGTGTATACTTTTCTAAATATTGACACATGGAAATATCATAATACATCAAAATATCTCTTTTTAATAATTTATATCGTGGAAATCATTGTTATTCAAAATACAAGATGCGATTATTGATCGCGTAATTATGTTATTATTGCTGAGGCAATATGCTAATATATAATGACTAATATGTAATGGATGAATTATAGATTCTTATTAATATTATTACTTTTAAATGGCCTATTTATCTTAATTGCTGCAACATGCACGCATACATATATACGCAAGCGCGGCAAATTATTTATAAATTGCGCGTCACATAATTTAATCTCATTTACAAAGTGTTGCGGATACACATTTACACTTTACGTAAGTCTGATATTTTCTAATGTCAAGGCAAGGCAAAAAACTGTAGAATAGAATATTTAATTCGCGTGAATTATTCGGCCAAAAACGTTATAGATGTAAACGAACCGACCGATTACACATATTTCTCTCTCTCCGCAACGCGCAAAACACGCATTATTGTTTGGCGGAACGCCCATTCAAATGACGTCGCTAATACGATTCCCAGTCCGACAATACTCAGTAAAGACCTGAGCCCAAAGACGACTGTAACTGACAATTTATCTTATTGAGTCGTGAAAAGTGAGTCGTAGATCAACATATGTTTGACATAACTATGTGACATAACTATATTATGCGGCATACATAGTCATGCCAAATATTATGTTGACCTATAACTAACGACTCACGTTTCATGACTTAGTTACAGCCATTTTTGTGCTCAGGTCCTGACGCGTGTACCATATAAATCGCATACCTTGGCTGCCTGCTGTGGCAGTCGCGCATTTTCCCTTTAACCGTGGATTCCGCTCCGGTTTTTTCCGCACTGTTTCGCTGCGGTAGACGCGATTCGACGGGACGTCATATCATCATCGGTAAAAACTCCCTACCGCTCGCTATATCTCGCTGAAATTTCCACTCAAATGCCAAGGTAGACATGTCTTTTCTGCTTTTTTTGTCCCGTACATTCTCGTGACATTCTGACAGAAACGGTGTATTATCAATGACATTCGCCGACGATGACAGCCACTGCATTTGTATATTTCGCGCGATTACCAGTTATTAATAAACATTTAATAAGATTAAATGCCTTGATTCGCGGTAGTATAGTGATAAACCGATTATCCTTGATCTGGAGAAGAGTTATATATGCATCCTGAAATTACATAAGCATTCCATATATTAAGAATTTCAAGAGTCTTGGCAATACCCACTGTGTTTATGTCCCGAATACGTCAGCTGCTCTTTAAAGAACAACATCTCGACGTCAATCGGACGTTCATATATTCACTGAAAAAAAAACAAAAAAAAACAAGTATTTTGTATATATATATATTGATATTTTAATGATTTATCTTTTTTCCTTTATCGTAATCCTCAATCATGCTTGCGTGTATCCAATGACAGTTCTAAACAGATTGCATTGTTATGTATTTAAAAATAAGTCAATTTTTTTAACCTTTAACTGCAGATCATTTAAATCCGAAGCGAAATTTGTAGACGATTGTACAATCTGTACGATTGATGCTATAAAGTTTTAAATTGCAATATGTAAAGAGACTTTGAATCTTTTTCTATCAATCGTCGTAAAGTATAAATTTATTTGCATTCTGTTTTCAAAATTGAAATAAGACGCTTTAAAATTTAGATGTTGTAGTTTTCACAGCTGTAGTTGAGGGCTAATATATTTTGATGTACTTGATTGCATTACAAGATATAGAATTTGGTTTTAATAATTAAAATGTACATTGCAGTGAAATGTCTAGTAAATGCATGGACGAGAGCCTAGAGGAAGGCTCCAGACTGCAACAGCACTACTGTATAACGCTGGGCGTGGGGCCTCTGTGGTGGTCCTGATGTGCCCCATGCCGCATTGTCTGTATCTACAGTCAACACAGAGAGCCGCGGCGTGGGGATCAAGCAGAGTCAGCTCTCTGTGAGCTCCCACATTGTACAAGTATGTACTTTTTATATTTAAAGACATCTTCAGAAATCGGTTTATTTACAATTGCAAGTGTGAAATAAATGCATTGAACGAGAACTAAATTCTGATTGGTCGCATTTTTTTTTTGTTACGACTTACAGGAGGATGAATTGTTGAAAGCCATAAGAAGCAACGAACCATTGCGTCTAACGTTCACTCTCCACTTGACTGAGAGTACATCCGTCGAGTGGGAGACCGTAGCATGGCGCCGCTGTCTATACATTCGCGTACCCAGCTGCCTTCTGCCTGAAGGATCAAAAGAGGGCTTTGTTTCGCTCTTAGAATACGCCGAAGAAACACTACGCTGCACCAATATCATTGTTTGCCTTCGCAAAGATAGATCAGACCGAGGTACTTGTCGCTTGCCATTCTTCGGCACAAACGTCGAAGATTTTTGCGTTGATGAGAAAGACTCACCGTCTAAATCGTTCTGTTGTTATGGTCTAGCAATGCTGGTTCGTACCTTCATGTTCTTGGGTTTCACGGTCCTGCCGCCAACTCATGCCTTGGTACCACCAGGCAGTGACGCTGGCAATCTCTACATGCTCTATGCCATCGAGTAATCGGCAAGCAGTTCTGCCTCTCAAATTTAACGCGCAGGTATTGATTCGAGAGAAAAGATACTGAAGTTTCTCAGCTCTACAATTTTTTTTCTACTATTTGATTATTTAATCAACTCATTTTTCGTTTACTGTAACGACTTTCTCCTCGCTTTCTCATGAATTTAGTATGTATATGATTTCAGATTAATTATTTGTATTAGTAATTATTTGTATTTTGTTATATTTTATTACAGGTATTACCAAGTCTAAGGTAAAATTCTGAAAAGAAGGACAATTGGAAAATTCTGGGAAACGGCACATTTTTCTTTTATATTTTAAGTTTTAATGTACATATATTAATTTGCCTTTTCTTATTAATTGCAAATTAGGAAATATGAGTTTCGAAAACCACATTTTTATCAAACGATATCTAGTGCGGAAAAACTTCGGCGTTAAATTAAAGAGGCTTGATGAGAAAACAAAAAAAAATTATAGTCGCGAATACGTAGAACGCGTACATAAAAGGCTTTCAATGGGTATATCGATTCATTCTCTTGAACACAATGTTAATAACTCCTATAAGAGCATATAAGCTGCTGACAAAGCTTCCCACGTGAAAGAATTTGACGGAATCTGTAGTCGTATTGAACAACTAACATCACGGCAACGAACTGTCAAATTTTAGAGAAAATTTATTATCGATATATCTCAATGTTAATTGTGGCAGATTGGGTATCACTGCGTTATTCTCCGTAATATATGTATAAGTACATTTGCTTATTATTTTTAAGTATTATCAATATGTATAATCTAGACTTTAATATCTGTTATGTGAGTACCAAATAAGTTTTGATCGCTTTCGTTCTATCATTTAAGAACGATTATTTATGAGTAATTGACTGATATTCTTTATAAAATGTGCAATTATCTTTCTGTAGTTCTGAACATAATTCATGTTTATGAAGTAAAAAGAAATTGCGCAAAAACATCCAGTAAAAACAAAATTTGGATGATCCAGTTGACTTTTCGTAAAATATGAAACTTGAAATTTTCATGATAAAATGTGTTCGTATAAATTGATTACTAGCTAACTTAAAACAGTGCTTCCTATCAAATGGATGGCACAGCTTTGAAAATTTAAAACCACGAATCAAAAACATGAATGTTACATTATGTTGTATGCACTAATCAAACATGAAGAAAAACATTTCATTCGTAGGATAACTGTTCCGATTACTACCGCTTTAAATACATAGTGGTAATTGATATGCTTATTTTGATGTTTTTGAGATAATAGATATCATTTTTTTATGTTCAAGTAAAAACTTTAATATATACAAAATAAAAGCAATAAGTTTGAAAACTAATTATTTAAATATAGAAATAAAAGTAAAAAAAAGAAAATCTAAGGTATTGAACACATGTTACTGCCAGTCTTTATTCAAATACTGCATCTTCAATTACTGCTGTATGTATCTAATACTGCCACCCATTTACTACACACTATCAAAATTATTCTGGAAATCTCGATAAAAATATCTATAAAATATTATTATTTAGTAATGTTTGTTAGTATTATTTACCATATTGTTCTACACTAAGAATACCTATCTGTCACTTCTTTAGTTAAAGAAATTCAAATTGGCAGTAATTCGCAAATTGATATACATATGTTCACGCATAATAGGACTAATTTACTGTCGGCAGTAATGCTGACAAACCTTAAATAATTGTTTCTAACACTGTTATTTCAATAAATCTCTAGTGGAAAAATTTCGCTGAAATTATTCCACGTTTTGGACCACTTTTAGTAAAATTTTAGCTTAATTTCAGCGATTTATAGTTGAAAAATTCATTGTCGGCAAAATTTCAACAAAATTTCCTAGAAATTTCAGTTTAATTTCAGCGATTTTTTAATATGTTAACTGAAAAATTCACTTTCAGTGACATTTCAGCAATTTTCATGAAATTTTTCAAAACGTGGAATAATTTCAGCAAAATTTTTTCACCAGGGATTAAATTAGAAAAGTAACCTAACAACTTTTTATGATTATTTTATTAAAATATCATTTAAACGTTATCATAAAATTACTTTAGTACATATAAAAAAGTGAAAATGCCATGTATGCTTGCACTTTTAAGTCATGCAATTCTGCTTCACTTCTAATTAGAACATGAAGTTTGCATCTTCAGTAACATTCCTAACTTCCTTCATTATTTTACAAATATAAAACATATCGAATATTTCATACAATTGTGCTTATATTTACATAACAATCGTAGTTTAACATTAAATATTTTTAATGTATGATGATGATCTCATACTTTCATACTACAATTGAAAAAAACAGCAGTAATTAGGACACTGGCAGTAATTAGGAACAGTTACCCTATTTTTCTCAAAATATTCAAAATTGGAAGGTACTGAAAATATATAAATCTTATTTATCATTATCTAAGCCTTACATGTTATTAATTTTTATAATATATTTTTAGGTGATAGTATATCTAAGTATATAAGTATATCTGGTAATTCCCAATCAGTTAACATTGGAGAGATTTTGCTAATAAATGCGTTCTTTAGTGTTGACTTGATAACAGACAACATGAAAAATATATAAAAATACAAAAAAAAAATGAAAAATAAAAAAAGATGAAAAAAAATGTTAATAGCTTATTAGGAATATAGATAGAGATAAGTACAGAGTGACGGACTATTGTATGTTAACTTCACGCAAATAATTGTCGATTTGCCTTAAGTTTTTAAATTGAACAATTCCGTGCATTTTATCCCGTCAGTTAGTATAATATATTCGTACCTCTGATCATACATACACATATGAACACACACATAGACACATACGAAAAGTGAATATGTACGCTACGTTTCTTATTCATGAAAATATAATTGCTAAATAAACATTTAATAAAACCCATTATATTGTTACTTTACTGCTTACCAAAATTAGAGTTTTATTTATTAAACATCAGACTTGACTGATAAAATGCGGAATAATACAAAAGTATTTTTATTTAATACAAACTTTTGTGCACGAAACGTATAATTAAAATACAGTATTGAAAAGACAAAAATGTAAATGTACGGGGCATTTGTTTTATATATTTTTATGTGCAAAAAATATTGCCACAATACGTTGAAATTTGGCATAACTTTATTAATATTAATATACAAAATAACTTATCTTGCAACTTATCCTGTTTAATTCAAATGAAATAATTTTAATCCGATATTTTTAAACTAAAGTTTAAAATTGAACTATGTTTATTATTATGCTGTCATTTATATTTTTTATTTAATTAAATATATAAAATCAAATTTTTATTCAAAACACTATCAAAATGAAGATTTAAAAACAGATTTAA
>NW_017305569.1:729733-758437 GCF_001594115.1 Trachymyrmex septentrionalis | reverse complement strand
TATATATATATATATATATATTTGTATATTGATCTTCATAAAAGCAATCGTGTTTCTTATTTTTATCGAATTTAATTACGTGGATTGAATTTCTCATCAGCTTCCTATAATTAATTTGAAGATTAGACACAAAAAAAAATGTAAAACAAAAAGTATTATACGTAAAAATATATCGTACCTCAGATGCGGTTTTTGGAACTAATCCTAAGCTATTGAGCATACCAGATGTCGAGTCATCAACGGGACGTGCTGACAATTTTTTACACTTTATCAAGTGTCTCGCTGTAATATTATACCAATTGAAATTAAACTCTATTAACAATATTAAAATATTACATTTTTCTTCAAGATTATTATACCTAATTGATTGCCATCGATCGATGTATACCCGCATAAGCATTGTAATTTCTTATCTAGCGGAATATTAACTAAAGGAGATGGCACGATTAGGCTGGTCTTCGGTCTTTCATTATGAATTTGTTGTTGATGTTCTTGGAATGCACGCCAACAACACGTAACATATCGACATTGTTGACATCGTTGCTCACCCCTATGCATTATATAATTTACATTATTAATCGTATAAAATTGTTGATTTTTAAATAATATACTTACGGATAATGTTCATCTTCGTCAATATCTTCTTCACATTCCTGGCAGGACAAATATCTGACGGAAGTATTCACCATAATTGGCCCAGTACTCCACTTTTGTATTTTTTCATCTGGTGGTAATTCGGGTAAAGGACTATCTACAGTAAATCGTGTCTCTAGTACGTCTTTTGAGACCATTATGCCACTGTTGCCGGCTGAATATGGTACTGCCTCTGTATATATTCATTTTATGATTAAACGATAATTACAATCTTTTCATATAATATACAAGCGTATTCAAAGTATATTTTTAAAAATGATATAATCGATATAAAATAAATATATAAGTAAAGTTACGATTAAATTTTTGCTTAAATTCTTGTTAATTCGTTGATAATGAAAAAAATTGATACATACAGCGTTAAATATTTAACCACACATTTAAATATCTATACATATTTATATATACACATTAAAATAGCTATATATACTTGAATTAAAAACATGATCGTGTAATTCCCGCTGATGTAAAGTTAAGGAACTCTTTTGATTGAACCATAGACAGCATCTTGAACATTTATTGCCTTTTCCTTGATCCCTTCTTACGATGTGCCTTTGCATATGTGTCAAGTAAGCGTACACATTGGACGCGTTCGGCTTGCCTTCGTTCACAAAATGTATTACCTTTCACAATAGAAAAATTGTATTAATCTATATTGACATAGGAATAGGAATATCTGTGATATTTTCCTCTTCTTACTTTAAGACAATACGGGCATTGCAATCCTTCGCCCTTTTCGTGAATTTTATAATAATGATCTATAACATCCTTATGACTGGATGTTCGATAACCGCAATTTTCGCAATGATACGGCATCTCGGAAGGATAATGCATCAATGATAAATGATCAATTAACGATTTGCTCTTACCTAAACGAGAAACATGTACAAATGTGATTACCTCGCATTATACATTTTATTTATCTTCTTACATAATTACAGATTACAAGTCAGTTTGAAAATATTAACTTACCAAATTTCTCCTCGCAAATCGCACAAACTACCATGACGCTATCAGAATGTCCGAAATTGCTATGTGTTTCTGACACATGAGTAACCATTTGATGCCGAGACGATAGCGGGGTACAACAATATCGGCATACCGACAATTCCGGTTGACCCGGCACTTGCGGTGGTACATGACTAACCATATGCTCCATCACTTCTGTGTTAGATCTCATTACAGTCGTGCAGAGGAAACACTACAAGCCCAAAAAAATTATTTGTCAGATATAAACATGCTGATAGTATGACAGCACAAAAATTTTGAACAAACCTTGAAATATAAAGAAATCCTTAATTCTTTTAAGACAAGGTTTTTATCACCCTCCATTGTAGCATAATATAATTCTTGAAGTTGAATTTGATCTTTCGGATCTTTTTCATTTTTATCTTCTTTTTCTTTATTATTTTTAGAGTCAATTGTTGCTCTTTTTGCTTCATGTTCCGTTGGAGTTATTATACCTCGTTTTCTTCCTCGGCGCTGTGCTTTTGCTGTAATAGTTTCGGGAAGTTTCTGAGATATTACATCAGTTATCGGAGTTGAATCTTTCGGTGTTGTAACTGATGTATCAGTTGACGTGGAATAAGACCAATTTTGAAATGGATTAGCAGCTATATTCGTCAAGCGATCTAGCAGAGACTCATCTGGAAAGATATACAATCTTTCTATTCGATAATCTAAATTCGATAATCTATTAAATTTGCAAAAAAAATACAATCAGAAACTGTTAAATTTTTATCCATGATCAGTGACGTTTTTCACTCACTGGAATCGATTCTAGTTTGCTCCGAGATATGTCGTATAAGATTGTCAAATGCGCGTTCCGCTGTAGCACCATACATTTCCCTCCATATTAATTCATCTAAGAACTGTTGTATCATTTGTCTACTAAGCAAACTCAATGTGTTCTGAAACATTCTCGGCACAATTTTTCTAAGATATTCCATAATATGAAAATTGCTCATGAGATTTCTAGGGCTCTGTTCTGAAAATGAAGACTGAAAGACGTGATTATAGCCCATTTCATTCAACGTACTTTTGTCGACAGTAAAGTCGGTCATTATTTTGGAGTCTGTATGAACCCAGTCTTTTAATGGATGTAGAATATTATTAAATCGTCTTCTAAATGATCTCTCCCATTCCTGTACTGGTTCACAGGCACGTAATCGTATATCCAATGTAGACGGGTCTAGAATGCCGAGAACTTCGACTTTCACCTAAATACGAGAGCCAAAAATTCGTCATTATCTAATTTTTTTTCTAGCAAAACAAGAATATCAAGATGTATCACCTGTCGCATATGTCCATCCTGCGATGTCGTGCCTAAACTAATCACACCGACTTGTATCACTGAATTTTTACCGCCCATCTTACGACTTTTGTCCCACACTGCCGCTGTACAAATGCTACGTAGATTTGTATAAAAGTTTTTTAGGTACATATTGGATACTTTCACCCAAGAGATTACATTTTGCACGTTAGTTTGACATGCCCAATGATAAATCAATTTTAACAAGACTGTGGGTGTATAATGGGCTCCTTGAAAAATAGAACCAGAAAAAACAGAAACGAATCTGTCGGGACAACAACTAGATATCCATACATAGCCACCGGAATAGGGAAATGTTCCCTGATCGCTATACATTCCCAATTTGAGTTTAGGTCTCTGGTAGTTCGAACTATGTTGCAAACAGTATTGTTCCGATTTTACTAAGCCTTGTTGTATCAACCATTCAGCGAATTTTGTAGCAGAAAACATGAGCACATTTTTAACTTTGGCATCTGAAAAATTTTGGTTATTAATACGCATCTAACGCTGCATGCTTGTTATATGTTGAGAAAACGAAAAAAAAAAGAAAAAAAAATTATACCTAATGCCTGTCTTTCTTTTTGTGCAACTTGCGGTGGAGTGTCTTTATTACGTAAATTTGGTCTTGCTATTACAACTAAAGATGGGTAGGTTCGGCCACCAGTTGTTTTGTTAAACGTATATTCTCTGCCATCAGGTAGGTTCTTTTTGGATTCGTCAACTTGTTCAGTTGCTATAAAATATTTTGTAATGAATAAAATTAATTTTTCAATATTAATGTTTTTAAAAATATTACATTGTTTTCTGATTTTAACCTGTATTTTTGTTGCCGATGGATATTCCACCTATACTAGTGTGTTCTGTAGGAGTGGTCTTGGTAACAGCCTTCACTCTGAGATTTGTCACATTTTGAGGAGTGACAGAAACTGAGAGATTACTTTTATTAGTTATAAAATTCTTTGTTTTAGTTTTCCTTTTTTCTTTCTCTTTATAAAATATATCAATTTATAAAATATTACATTACCTTTATTTGATACATGTGGTGATGCAGCTTTTGATTTCACGCGAGTAACTGTGGGTGTTGACTATAAGAATAAGATACTGCAATGTATTTATTAATTATTAACTAATTAGCATAAAAAATGTATAATTTCTTATAAAAATCATACTTCTTCTATAATATCAGGTTGTTGCACTTGAAGAACTTTTGTCCTACGTCCAGATCTGGTGTATTTATACTGAAAAAATATTTGATTCGTTTAAAATAAAAAAATATTAATGTGTGATTAATGTTAAGGATCTATTCTTAATAAAGAAAATACAAATGGAATTGATAGTACATTCTCTTGTTGAGGCCGAGGAGCTACAGTTGAAGCTGCAGATGTGGTTGTAGTTGTTGTATCTGAAACTATATTTAATCCTAATTGATATTTGTTCTCCTTTGACTAGTGTTCGCGAATCCAGTGTCCTCAACAAAACTTTTAATATGTATCTTTACTTAAAGTTAACATAAGTGAACGATTTTTTTTTTCAATTTAAAAGTGAAATCCGAGGAATAAGAATATATAATTTAAAATAAGATTGTGAAAGAAATTGTTATAAACAAAGCTAGTTGAAGATTTACTACGTAATTAGAAAAAATGTTACCATTGGACCCGCAAACACTAATGAAAATTAAATTGTCTTCAATAAACTATAGTTCTAATAAGTAGTTTACTACCTTGGGTCTGTGTAACAGGTCCCAAAATAACATGTCCCATACGTGGATCAACTACTAGCTGAATGTTTCCTTGAGGTATGTTTCCTGCACTTGAATTACTTGTAATGTTCAATTTAATTGGTGTTGAATTCTTGTTTTGTTGAGTCTAAAAGTAAAAAGGAAAATATTATTTCTAGATGAGAAAATATAGTGTCTGAACGTTTTAACATAATTGTGGACAGTTAAAATAGGCTAAACTAAATAAAAAAGTCCTGTATCATTTTGTATTTTTTGTAAAATAGCTAAACGAAAAATTAATTTATATAGATTTGAGAATTAATATACACAAGTTGCTGATAGACAGTCCAGTGTTTATAGTTCCTAAATAAGCAGCATGATAGTAGAAGGAAGGACTGTGTCGCTTATGTTTAATTATTGCTTTTTTACAAAAAAAAAAAAGCAATAGTTAAACATAAGCGACACAGTCATTAGGCCTGTTTTTTTTTGGTTAAACTTTTGCACCAGTTTATCTTTCTTTCTCTTCTTTTCTGCTGAAGAGAAAAGGAACAAAGATAAACTGATGCAAAAGTTTAGCCAAAAAGAACAGGCCTAATGACTGTGCCGCTTGACTTGAATAGTACATTTTAGAGAAAGATGTTTCCGACTAAAGTTTTGTGATTTTGAGGGAGACTTAAGATGGTATTATTGGTTTGACCTTAGATAATGCTAATGCCGATGGTAATGTAACTTTCAAACCTTATAACTCGCAAAGTACCTAATGAAAAAATATTTTATTATAGTGTTTTGAAAAGCTTTAGAGGCAAGTTACAAAAATATGTAATGAAAAATGGGAAGTTTCATTTAAAAAATTCAAAGTAACCTTGTCCTCACTTTAATACCACCCAACGTCAAACTAATGGTACCATTTTATATCCTCTTTGAAGTCACCAAATTTTTGTCTGAAATGTACAAGAGAAATTTGAGGTTGTCATTTAAAATGGGACATTATATATATATCAATAATTATCAGACATCCTGTACATATAAATTTCTTCTCCCAATTATACTAAAGTTTATACTAAAATACTTACAACATTTAGAATCTGAGGATTAATCTGGGAGTTATTTTGAATTGTTGCTGAAGTCTGTGTTGAAGGTCTGCAATTAATAAATTATGTAGTAATCATATTTGACACTAGTGCATTTTATAATTAAATACTTACACTGTATACTGATAACCAGTGGTGTCTCCTACTTGACATATTAATTTAGCTCCCTGTTCTTTAATCAATTCTTCTAACATAGCTGTAACCTGATAGTAACAAGATTGATGTATAACATATCCTTATATTACTAAAAAAAAAATTATTGCCAGGTAAAATTACTTTATCATAATTCTCTTTCTGCTTTGTTCTTATTTGCAGCTGGGCTTCACTAAGGGGTTCCTCTATGCACTCCAAGTTTAATGTCATATTGAGTGGACGAGCATTCAAAACAGAACGTGAAAACATCCGTCCTCTTGGCATTTTGTTCAATAATTCTTGTATAAAAAATCATAAACATTAGATTACATCAAAGTTAAATTGCCCTGATCTACAATAAATATAAAAGCCTTTTGCTTTAATCTGAACTGTAACAATAATTTGCTCTAAACTTTAAACTTTAGTTGGAATTTAGTTAGCTTATTTAGCATAAGGATTATAGTTTAAGCAAAAAAAACGTTTTCTGTTGGAAAAAATACATTACAGTTTACAATTTAAAGCAAAAAAGCTGAAGATTTATTACACCAATTGTAAATCGGTACTAACACACCTTATTTAAACACTAAATATAACTGGAAAATAGAAAAGATGGACAAAAACGTAAAAATTCTCTAAATAGAAGTTTAGAGAATCGCTAAATCGCTAATCGCAATGACAATTATCTGTAGAAATTATGCGAATACATCAGAATACACAGATTGTACGTTGCCACTATCAGTTTATCGATGCTATGCTATTCCAAAAGAAATATTCGACGATCGACGACAACGACGCTGGAAAAGGATCCATACCGACACTCGATAGTTGTCTATGCTTGCTGTCGTCCTACTAGTGTATCGAATTTGTTACATCCGATTTCAGACACTAGATAGAAGCAAAATTCTTCTTTGGATTTCAAAACGGATTACCGAAGAAACGATAGTTTTTTTCATTCACTGACAGAAAGCCGCCGAGTCACAGAACCACTGAAACAAACAATACGTAACCTAACAATTGCTAAATATGCCGGAAAACCAGGCCAGGCGGTAAAACCTTGACAAATCTTGATGCTCGCCATGGATGATAGAGAACAGAAGACCGAACTTATACTATATGGACGAAGCCATCAAAAAGCGTGGTCAAAAGTGATTATCTGAATTTCGATCTAGACGTCGCTTCCGTTCCACGACACCGTCCTCGCAGTAGACCATATTAGTTTTACAAAGTTTTAGGTTGAAACCGGCAAATTTAGAATTTCGACTCTTGATTTACGAGGTCTGGCCAAAAATAAAAAGAAAAAAATTTCAACTCATATATGGGTATCACATTAGTGAAGAGATTTCTCGACATCACAATTCATATAATTATAAATTATAATGACGTCTGTATGTTTGTTTTCCGGTTGTAAATCGGAAAGTGCAAATGAAAAGAAATAACGAATTACATATTGGAAGAATAAAATAATGTTTAAAGTTCCACGAAGGGTTTGTAATGAAAGGGTTTGAAATGACAATTTACGTCTTAAAGCAGCACAAATTTTTGCATAACGTATAACGCATAATGCATAAGCGAATCAACTAGGACAAATCATTTCAAATCGGTAAAAAAGAAAAAAAGTATTTCTTATACAAAAATTATACGTGCTTACATGGTAAAACAGGAGGCTTTAGAATCACCTTAATGGCGGAGCCAATCAGCATTAGGCACATGCATTGGCGCCACTCTCTTTATACTCACTCTTGCACACACTTACACAAACTTGCATAGCCGCATAAACATATGTATAAAGAAAATTATTCAATTACATTTTTCCTATAAAAATTTAATTTAATTTTAATATGTTTATGCAGCTATGCAAGTTTGTGTAGATATACAGTTATCTCCGAGTTTATTTAAGAGGGTACTAAAGTCATCCTACTTTACCATCATTTTTAGTGAAAAATCTTGAAATTGGATTTACGAGTTGCGAAATTGTTATTACAGAATTAAAGTACGCACAAACAGGACCTTAGCTGCACTGGATTTTATGAAAAAATCGAAAAAAAAAAGATAAATTTACTTACTTTTAGCTCGTATAGCACCTCCGATATACAATTGCTTAATATAAGAGTTTTATATTAAAAATGAGCGTGCAGCTGAGATCACTTTACTAAAACGAACGATAACGAGTTTGTAGAATCAGGAAACAACTTTAAAAAGAGTATTACGTATATGGTATCTATAAATAAATTTTTATGCACATTTTTATATATATTTTACCAAAAGTTCAAGTGACAAATTTTATTGATGATTTTAAGCATTACTTGCTGTAAAAAACTCGTTTAAGTTAAATTATTTTTAGTCTCTAATAACGCTATTGATGATAATGCTTTTCTCATTCTCACATTAGCTTCTTTCATTCTCATATCCGATTTCACAACATTATCGCAGAGCCAGTCACGGATCGAATCGGCGTTGGCTGATCTCAACTTTTAGGATCCCCTTAACTGATGACATTTTTAACATGTTAAAAATGTTTTTTTTTTATATTACTGTTTAAATATATTGAAGCATTAAAAACATATTTAAGAAGAAACATATGTTTTATTCTTAAAAAAGAAAATATTAGTCTTTACCAACCCTGGTTACAGAAAGTGAAAGTTGTGTAGCGTGTAAACCCAACAAACAAAAATGGATTGAAATAAATTGAAATGAATTCAGATTTTCAGAAATATTGATTCACGAATGTTAAAATAAATGCTTTTCAATCCTGAATGGATTTTTATTCATTTATAGGAATTGCATGAAGCATATCTCTATGCCTTTCATCTAAAAATATTGGCTTTTTTTTGCGCGCGCGCCACACACACACATACACATTCATTGTGAATACTGTTCAATTCACAATTTTGAATAGGAAATGCAATTTTTCAATCCAATTGTACCCAATTGAATCTATTAGGTTGTTCAGAAAGTAATTTCGTTTTTTTTTATGAAAATGAAAGACGATTTTCCTACCTAGGCGTTTCAAATGATCATGTACGGTCGAATTCGATAAATTTAATCTCTCAGCGATCTCACGAGTTGTTATTCGCCGGTTTGCATCAATTAATGCCTTTATTGTGTCTTCGTCAGCTTCAACTGGCCTTCCAGAACGTGGTGCATCTTCAACATCAAAATTGCCGGATCGAAATTTTGCAAACCAGTTTTGGCACTGGCGTTCCGTCAATACATCTTCTCCATACACATCGGATAATTTTTTTCTTGCTTGAACAGCATTTTTACCTTTTCGATAGTAAAAAAGTAAAATATGCCGAAAATGCTGCTTTTTACTTTCCATATTTGATAGGGCACCAACCAAAAACTACTGCGTAGAATCAATCGAACTTTTTTCACAAGCAAGCCTTGCTATATCAGCTGTCAAAATATATAATGATTATGCGGCTTAAGTGTGAAGTTGGCTGTGAAAAAATACAAGTCCGCTGTTGGGAAAAAACGAAATTACTTTCCGAACAACCCAATAATTGAATCCAATTAAATCCAAAAACAAGTATTCGCTATTTAAAATACGCATTTGAATAAAAAAAAATTTCAATCCATTTTAATCCATTCTTGTTTGCTGCGAAGGTTTCCCCTTAACCTAAACAAAACAAAAAGTCATAATAATAAAAAACGACAATGTATCAATGAAATTTGATTTTATTGATTTTCTTGATTTCCAGCAGCTTGCAAAGTTGTACCGTCATTATGAGAATTTGTAGTCACATTTCCTGCTGCCACGAATTGATGCATCGTTCTGTGCACGTTATTAACGTTAGTTCTTTCTTGAAGTCTTAAATAACCATTCGTAACATAACATTGATAGATATTAAATTTTTCGAGAGCTTTCTTACTATAGAACTTTGAATCACGAATTTTGATATCACTGCTATCAGTAACACTTGACATATTGAAACAATAATACATACCTCTGTCGATATTTTACTTGATATTCAAGAGTTTGCCAGTTTGTACCGTCATGATAAGAATTTACATTAGAAACATCATGAGCAAGGGATACTTTATTATTCGTGTCATTTCCTTCAGAACTTGATATATATATTCATTATACATTATGTATAACAATATGTTATTAAAACAAATGTGATGTATTAAAGCATCTGTTCCGTAAAATATGTCGTTTTCAACATTGCAACTTTTGCACCATGCACTAAATTCTTCCTCATGAATTTCATCCTCATGAAAATATTGCGGTAGAGACTTATTCGCAATTTCTTTTCGCACACCAGCTCTTATTTCTTGACGATGACTTTGCAGATGCGACTTTATAAGTGATACATATGGTTGACGAAGTAAACGATCACAAAATTTACATTTTGCTTCGTATAAGCCTACTTTGTCGAAATATCGCCATATCAAGTCATTGTCGTTTTCTCACTTTAAACGATCTTCTTCATTCCATATTTCATGCTTATGGTATAAATGTGCCTTTATTATTGTTATCATTTCAATAAATTTATCTCTTTTGCCAATTTTATAAGTTTGAATACAACTTCTGCACCGTACATTAGAATTATCTAATTTAAGATGCTCCGATATCCAATTGTCTGATTTTTCTAGAGCTGCCATTAAATCCGCACAGGATCGTGTGTTACTAAATACAAAATACAGATTAAGCCAAGGAAAATATTCAGAAAAACTATTTAGGAAAGGTCAATGAAAAGAGAGAAAGAAGAGAGAGAGAGAGAGAGAGAGAGAGAGAAACAGTACATTTTTTGTAACTAAAAATTCTTAATTTTTTCTTTTATTTTTCACAAATTCTCAGTTGTATTGCGAGAATATTTCGCGAATTATTAAAAAAAAGAATTTTACCCTGAAACAGCTCTTAATAAACGCAATTTTTGGTCCTTGTTCTATGTTAGTAATATTATATATTATGTTTTCTGTAATGTTATAAAAAACATTTTCCTGACAGATTATATGTAACACAATAATAAATAGCATTAATAAATTGCATTATTTTAAAATGTAAATGCAATATATCTTTAATTTATAGCCATTCATGCATATTAAAAAAACATCAAGTTACCTAATAACTAAACTTTTTGGACAGCCGACACTTGAATTTTTTTTTTGTAATTTGGAATGTTAATTTTAAGATATTGAATTTTTTTTTTTAAACATTTTTGTTTCAGAGTTTTACATTTTTATATAAAACAGTGCATTTTTCTCATTTTGTTAATTATATTTACTTACAACAATTTATCTACAATTTGTTATGAATATATAAGTGCATAAATACATTCTAAAGATGTCAAAATATATATAAAAATTATTTAATAATTTATATATACTTGTAAAAGTGATGAAAATTAAGCCAGGACACGAATGACCGAACGTGTTTATTAAGGGTGCCAAAAACTGTGTACTAAGGGTTAACGTCAAGTAATGAAATAGAAGTTTGTTTTTCTTTAAAAAATAGTATCTGAAGAATTGTAACACTTTCACTGATTTACTCACTTTATCGATATCTGAGTCGATACCACACGAATGATTTACGGACAACGATTTGTGAACGATTCTGTCGATTTATTATTATTAATTAGTACCGATTAATTATTCAACTTAACATCACTTGGAATAACAGACGCGTTACATACACAACTCGACATGATCGGATGCGAGAACTGAGCTCGATGACAACAATCAAGCAGGTTGTACACATAACATTTATTTACACTTTTGATCGATACCCGAATTGATAACAAGAATGATTAACAAACGATTCTATCGGTTTATTGTTATTAATTAGTACCGGTTATTAATTATTCATCTCGAAATAACTTGGAATAAAAAATGAGTTACATACACAATCCTACGTGACCCGACGCGAAGACTGAGGGTGCGTTCCGTTTCACGCATGGTCCGCATGGAAGGGTGAAATCGCACGATACGGGAATCAGCATACGAGACAGAGGATGCGTAATTCGAACAGCTAATCAGCGCTCTTCCGCATTTTTCTGTATCTTTCCCGTATACGTTTACGGCTATGATCGTGTTGCCACTACAAATGCTTCGAAGCATTTTTCTTCGATTGCAGTCTACGTTACTTATCTTGCCTAATCTACAAAGTTGGAATTGAAAGAGTGTATACTATAAGAGTTAATAGTATTAGGCAATGTTGTTAAGCATGATGTTTGCTGTTTATCGTAATCATTATAACATAAATATTGTCTTTCTTGAGGACGCTTTTCCATTTTGTTAGTAATAATGAAATTATGTAAACATATTGTAACTAATATAATCTTCTTTGCTCTGGAAATGGAGGTAATTGTAGGCCTACAAAAAATTCTCCACCTTGCTACCAAAATGCCAAAGGCGTTTTCAATGATACGTCTTGCTTTGCTGAGATGATAATTGTATACCATTTTTTTAAGTCACGATTTAATCTTCTTGGATAAGGTCGCATCAAGTACGGTACTAAAAGATATGTTTCGTCGCCAATCAAAACATATAGCAGCTCCTTTTCATCAATTAGAGCAGAGGAAGATACATTTAAAGTGTATGTGGGGTGTGTGGACAGTAGCGCTTGGATTCGGGGCGGCTATAACGATTTTGGCATTAACATTCGCGCTTCGCGCTATTCCATCTCGGGCTAGTTTGGACCGGCCTTTCGAGATTTTTCTTCAACTTCCCGACCATTCCATCCGTGCCTGCTGGGGAAACATAAACGACCTTATGGCATCCTTTGTCAACTTTTAAGACTAAGATTAAGACCGAAACATAAACTAGGCATAAAGCAGGGAGCACAGACTCTTAATAATGCATAACGAAACATAAAAAGATGAATCAAAGTCCTTTATTTCCTTCCTTTCCATGAAATAAAGTACTCTGATTGGTTGATTTTCTTATACTTCATATTTTATGCATTATGCAAGAGTCTGTGCTCCCCACTTAAGACTATGGTTAGGACTGAGGAAGCATAAACTAGGCATGACTTTTAATGGAGGTTCAATTTGCAAACATCAAGAATTATATATGCTAATTTGTGGATAAATATAAATTAAACAAAGATTATGTATGAGATTGTATTTAAATAAACATCTGTTTCTTTCATAATGCGATATAATGATTCTGAAAGTTTAATAAAAAAATTTTCTGATATAAATTACAAAGTTACTCTTACAAACAATAACTTATATTTAATAAGATTGGATCCGTATTACGCGATTTTAATTAACCACTTCTTAAGCTCTTCAATGTTAGCTGACATTTGAGAATCATCATTTGACGCATGCGACTCTACAAAATCAATTTGTGAATCTAAATGCGAGAATTCAAAGTGCTTTCCCTGTTTCCCAAGGAAGACATTCGTTGACGACGCGTCAGTGGCTTCCAACTGGCTAGTTTTTGTCATACGTAGCAGATTCATTTCTTTCTCTAATAATGCTTTTATCACATAACATCCTTTAGCCATGGTTTGATCTTGCTTGTTGCACATTATAAGGACAGGAACATTCTTCTGCATATCAGGATCCGATAACAAATTGTACAGATATCTGCAAAAAAATATTAATTATATAGATATTAGGATTTATTCAAAATTTATATGAAACATTTTGTTAAAAATATAAAATCAATTTCATCAAATTCTATACTTACTCAGCCACATCTCTGATCTCCTTCTGAATAGTCACTGCATCAATTATATAAACCAGACCTTTGACAGATGATTTATATTTATCGAAGTATTTGCCACGTAATCGTTCATCTCCAGGAATGTCCACTATTCTCAAAAAACGCTAAGCAAATGTTTTTATAAGAACAATTACAATATAGACACACTACCATATAATTATAAATCTAGTCTATCACAAAATATTACTTAAATCTTACATAGTTGATTGTAATATCTCCTATATTTTCCTTAACAGATGTATATGTCTTGACAAATTGGGAACATAATAATCTTGCATAGATCAATGTTTTTCCACTTTCACTAAGGCCCGTTAAAAGGATAATGTTACCTTTAGACTTCCTCTTGCGCCAAAATACAAATAAAACTACAAAAATTAATTTTATTAAAGTAGTACTTAGTAAAAATATATTATTATGTATAAGAGAATGAAATAATATTATATGTAAACAAATAATTCAAACACAGAAAATGATATTCTTTCCATATTAATTCAGTTAAAATTATTGGAAAAACAAATCCTACAATTTATGTCAAAGAAAAAAAAATTAAAAAATATATTTCTTTTCATAAGTTAACAAATAAGTTACAGTAATTATAAAGATATAAAAAGCATATGAAATAAAAATATATAAAATAATAAAATAATAAAATACGTAAGATAATTTATAAAATAAAAATAATACATTCTCAATATTACAACATCTGTGAATAAACATGCAAGTTACCTAACGTTATAAGAATAAATGTAGCAACCAGTAAGGCTAGATGCAGCGACTGTGAACTGTCATCTCCTTTTAATAACTGTTCTATATGTTTCTTCATAACTGTGATTAGCGATTCTCTCAAATCTTACAATCTCTCGTGGATATATGCCGCAATATGCCGACAGATCTGAATTCTGAGGTTATATATACACGAAGTATGTACATACATACTAAGAGAAATTCGTAATCAATTAAGGTGCCTTTTTATGCTCACACTCGACGCTCATTTTCAGCGTCAAATAGGTCACCTGATCAAAATTAATGCTTAATATTCGTCGATTTCTATCACGTGACTTATTTTGACGCCGAAAATGAGCGTCGAGCATCGGCATGAAAAGATACCTTTACAATATATATACTATTGAAATGTGTGATTTAAAAAATGAATTGTGACTTGTGACATCTGTGCAAATAATCGCTAAACTATGAAACACATTTATCGATGATTAGTCATGTAAAAATCTACAATTACTCAGAAAATTTATTGACACAACAATTTACTAATCGCTAATAGTATAGATTTTGAACAGTGTTTTATTGGTTTATATGTCCATTTCCATCAATGTAGATTAACTTTAATTTCGGTCACCGATGAAATACTATTAAAAACCGACATTCTTACGGGAGTTGGTATCCTTGTAAATATTAAAATAATTAAGAGTTGAAATTTGAAAATATTATACTAATTTTATGATTTATTAGTTTAGTGGACGTATTTATGCATTTAGAACTCAATAATACTCGATTTTTCTTTAAAATTGTGATTTCAATGCTATCAAAGTTTGATTATCAACAGAGATGATAACTGCAGAGAAAAAAATTGTAATTTTTCTGTAATATATAGAATATTATAGCTTTACAAGTATGCATATTTATTTAATGGAATATTTATGTAATAAATAATCATAAATTTAATAATGTATGAACCAAATATTTATGTCAATAATAGCAAATTTATCAATTGTCGATAATGTCAGCGTTCTTCAATTACCTCTAGGCCCTTGGGGCTCTTTTTATACCGCCGAGAATTTGCCTAGGGTTGACGGTCTTTAATAGTATCTCGTCGGTATCTCGGTTCAACTCACTCGTTCGTCTTTTTTTAATCTTTAGAACTAAAAAAAGACAAAAAGTAAGTTGAACCGTGATTAAAGTTTATTTTTCGTGGAAACGGGCCTTAGATTCGATTGTTCTACCTTTTGATAAATTTTACCTATTAGGTAAATCTGGCAATCCACCCATGTGATTGAATAATCTTGCTACTTATCCAACAGGTAAAATTTACCAAAAGATGGAACAACCGACCCTTAGAGCAAGAATTTGTTGAAGTTCGAACAGTTTGCATGAGTTTCGTAAAGATGTCGCTATCTAGACGGAGTAGTCGATGTAGACTGCAACGGCCACAGCTGTAAAAACTTTATACATATATATAAACATATATATAAACTATATACATATATAAACATATATATAAACATATATATAAACTGTATACATATATAAATTATAAATGATAAATAAATAACAGACTTTTCGTGTTGTTTAAAATCCGCAACGCGTGACGCAACTAACTTCATCGCGTACTTAATTTAAATTTTTGTTTTAGTAAGTGCATAGTTCGCGCGGTTCGCTCCTAACAAACATTGTCGCATCGTGCCTCACGGGCGTTCCTCACGTTTTGCGATTGTTTATTTGTCTCAGATGCGCCATGGTGCAAGTAGATACGACGAGTATCGGAAAGATCGCACGAAACAACAGGTAATCGTTTCGTCATGTCAACTAATCGCGGAATCGTGATTAGTCGCTATTTCGCGATCAGCTCGTGTCCGTTCAAATCACGAAATGACCGAAGTAGATCGACATGACATTGGCAGCGCGATTCCCTCGGTGAGCAATTCAGTTGTCACAATTTTATAAATAACGTTTCACGACGTGATCTTTATCGGTTAATTTCTTCCGTACCTCGACGTCGTCAAATCGCGACGAGAAACCGAGATTTGTATTAATGAAAAATAGAAATCGGATCTGGGCACCTAATATCATTAGAATAAATCGGAATGGATTCCAATTGGAATTATTCCGTTTTCCTTAGATAGAAAACACAATAGAAGCCTAGGGAATAATTATTGAATAATTCCGATCTGAATTTATTTCGATTTATTCTACGATGGGTGCCCTGATTTCGATATTGATACTCAAGCAGACCAACAAATCACGATAATGTCAAAATGACATTAAAATGGATTGGAAATGATTAAAAAATGACTTTTAATGATTATTTTGAATTCATTTCGACATTATTTTGATATAATAACTTGTTATTCTGCTTGGATAGAATTCGATAGATTCTGACACAACAAAGATGACATGTTCACTTAGGCTTATACGTCAATTAGGACTGCGTTCGAAGAAACGGTATTATCGTCAGAATAGAATAGAATATTTTATTTGCTTCAGCGTATACAAGCCACGAAGGGGACTTGGTTTACAATTCTCCTTAACTCGCTCATTCTTCCATACCTTTCACACTTTCTTATTACTATCATTCTATTATATAATTGCATTTCTCATTCTATCTTGTCTCATTTATGATTTATTAGATGTAAAACGAAGCTAGAATGACAAATAGATGCTAATATAGTGTCTCCCTGAACGCACCCTAGATCGCAATAAGGTGAATTTAAACGAGTGCAACAAATGCAACTTTGTCCTGTAAAAGCTACATTTAATGTGATTAATCAATTAATCGATGAATTAAAAAACTCACCTTTTCTTGAGATGCGTTCGAGGAACGCGCTATCAGCAATATTGTATCATTTTTATCTTTATTGTTCATTAGATAAAAGATATAAAATTTTAAAATAGGGACAGATAAACAGAAAGTTATTAAACTGAGAATAAAGTTATGCCTGTTTCCACCAACGTAGATTTAATCTCAATTCAACTTTTCGTCTTTTTCTAATTTTAAAGATTAGAAAAAGACGGAGAGTAAGTTAAACCGAGATTAAAATTAATCTACGTTAGTGGAAATGGGCATTAATCTTGCATTTGTGGAACCAAGTTCAAGGCTGCGTTCCATTTAACACTTACAATGCTCTTGGAATTATTTCATCCTTGTTTATCAAATGATAAACAGGAACAAATAATACAAGCATTATGAGCATCAAATGAAATGCAGCCTAAAAATAACATTTATGTTATAATTTCTCATTCACTAATATAAATGTAATACAATACATTGTATAATATAACAGTTATATTGTTAAATAAGGAATTATGACATAAATGGAAAGAACGATTTTACTAAAATATTAAATAAAAATTTAGTTAGATACTGATCTGAAAATAATTTTGTTAGTTTATCAAAATATTTGTGTAGAAAACTCAAGCATGATGACCAATGATGTAAAAAAATGTTGATATTTTAATCATCAACTTGAGCTTCTCATATAATATATTTTGATAGTCTAATAAAATTTATCTTTTGATCTATATAAATGTATCTAATTAAATTTTTTTAATGTTTCAGCAAAATCGTTCTTTCCGTGCAGATGTTTTCGTTACTTTATAGTTAGTGTCGATTAGATTCTGACGAACTATAAGAAGGCGAAAATCTACAATGAATAACTCGACATTCCACGTGGAATGCAATGATGTCTGATCTTTCCTTTCTCTTACAGATTGTTCGCGTCGTTTCTCAGACACAGAGAATTCCCGAGTATAATCCCTCGAGCGTACATCCATCCCGGTCGCAGAGAGGGACGCGGAACCTGAGCCTCGCGTGATCGCGTTTCCCGTTCATGGCAAACAAGGAAGAGGATCCGGCGCACTTCTCCGTCAACTCATCCACCGCATTCGTGAATTTATTGCATCGATCGTGAGATGCACACCCGGACCCGACTCGCCGCTACGAAACGTCCCCCCGGGATAGCGTCCTGTCCTTTCTCCGTCCCGCAGTCCGCAGATCGTCGAGACATTCGGCTTTCCTGCACATCGATTACCCGCCGTCCCTAGAGAGGCTCCAGCTCACGCGATCCGACCGTACTCCTCAACGGTGAGTCGAACCTTTCTCAATTTATCTCTCGGCGTTTTAAACCATAAAAGGCTACAGAGAAGATATCTTGTCTCTTATTGTACTCGAGTACAGTGTGGGTCCTCAAGGAGCAACTCCTCTTTTCTTTTGTACATATTGTGACTAGTTCTTCTCTTTGTTTCTAGGATAGAAAACTTGCTCTCCGTGGCGTTTGTAGATTCCTGGAGAGTGACGTAAATTAACTAATTTGCAATAGAATTTCTTACTCTATACTCGAGTACAGCGTGGATCTTCAAGCCTTTTCTCTTTCGTACATGTGTTTACCATGATAGTTTTTGGAAAACTTACTTTCCATGTTGTTTGTAGATTCCTAAGAAGTGACGTAAATTATCTAATTATTGTCCACTAAATACAAAATAACAGTAACATTACATTAATATTATAATTTCCCATTCAACAATAAATGTAAGGTCCTGTGCACAATGAAGGAAATAATAGGAATAGGAATATGTATTAAATATTAGATAAAAAAAGAATAGAGAGATGCACACACACAATGGATATAATAAATATGATATAAGACATATCATGTCTTATTTGTATTGTGTATAACGTTTAATCTTCATTCGTAATTTTTTATTTTTCTAATATATTAATTCTTTAATATTTATTTTTTATTCCAAATATTTCCTCCATTGTGCGCAGAATCTAAAGTATCATATTGTGCATAACAATTATATATTGTTAAGCAGAAAATTATAATATTAATACAATGTTACTGTTACTGTTACTTTATGTTTAATGGATAATTTTGTGATAAACTTTTTTCCTCTCTTTTTCTTTTATTTCTACAACCTTATTTTGTGGAAGGACTTTTTACTTATAATCATTTTAATTATAAAACGCTGATAAGTTGCCGCACGCGGCGAAATACGAGTACGTATCGTCGCGCGACTAAGATATTTTTTATGTAATAACACGTCCCAAAGAGCCGTTATAAATTCGCCAACACTTTCTTAATTACGCTTCTCACGTCGATGTTCTCTTGTTAAGTATGTATCAATTATCGAGTGGCACGATCGAGCCTCTCTCTTTTTCTCTTTTATCGCGGCACGAGAAGATGATAGGTTCCGGAGGTGTTCAAGAAGAACTGCCCTGGTTACCGATCCTGCTTTATATTGCAAACGAAGCATCATTTAGTCCCGATTTCGTCGGTGTAATCGAAGATACGGTTCGCGCCTTCCCAAAAATAATTGTATCGATTGCGCTGCTCAGTCGAATGTTATTTACAGGTAATCGAATCGTGACGGTTGCTCTTTCTGCCACTCGAAAGGAGAATGAGCAGAAGGAGAAGAAACGACCGATTAAGTATCGAAGAGTGCTTACACTTTCTCCGATCGCAATTCTGCAGGAGGGAACGTAAAAATGGAGACACAGATCGACGGACGGATTACTGTAAAAGCAGGATCTCGCGGTAGGAGGGAACCACGCAAGAAAGAACGGCGGTGTGATAAAGTACGGGCAAAAAAAGGGCGCCGTTGGGACCGAGTTGGGGTCCACCGAGGTAGAAATGGTAGAATACGGTCGCGCGCGTTTCTTACGGCAGGACAGAAGATTCGCAAAAAAGGACCGCCCCGACGGCGTAAGGGCGCGCAGAAATCTGCAATTATATCGCAAAAAGGGAGCGACGAGCGCAGGACAAACTGCTTCCTGGCCCGTAAACAATGTCGCCAAATAAGTCGCCGAACATAAATTCTCCGTGTTCTCGACTCTTATGCGGGGATATTCTCGTAGGGCCTAAGACCGGTATTCAAAGTCAGTTCTTATATTTAAGATGGTTTTAAGTATAATCTTGAGATGTTATAAGCCAACCACAGACCGGTATTCATAGTCGATTCTTATGAGCTTTTTATAATAAGCCATTACCTAAGTCTTAAGTTTTAAATCGTAAGAAATTAACCGATCATACTCGATTATTCTTCTCTCGATTATTCGACTGTGATTGGCCAATTTTTTACGACTTAAAACTTAAATAATTGTAGAAAGTAATAAGTTATTATAGAAAGTTAAAAACTATCTTTATAGACTTAAGATGAACTAATCAGAGAGTTGCATTAGCATTTTAAGACATTACTTAAGACGACCTTAAAATAACGGAATATGAATATTGCACTGAAAGAAAAGATTGGCTGAATATCGGACATCATTCCATATCGGACATCAATCTCGACAGCATGGTGAGAAACTTGGTATCTATTAGCTGGATCAAAAAATTTTAAATAAAATTTTTCGATCGATTTTCAATCTTTTTTTTATGTTGTAGGCCACACTGTAAGAAAAGATTGGCTACTGCAGCAAATTAGATGGCAATAAAATATGGCATAGCATTTTTAATTGGTTGCAGCAGCCAATTTTTGGTTGCGTTAATTTATCAAAATCTATTGATATTTTGAGAACTAACGCAATAAAAAATTAGCTGCTGCAATCAATTAAAAATGCTATGCCATATTTTACCATCTAATTTGCTGCAGTAGCCAATCTTTTCTTTCAGTATGGCCTACATTGAGAGAAAAGCTTGGTTGCTGCAGCAAATTAGATGATAAAATATATTTTTAATTAGCTACAACAGCCAATTTTTAGTTGCAGTAGCCAATTTTTGGTTGCGTTAATCTATCGAAATCTTATATTGACATTGCAGATAGGCTAAAATTTAAAATTGCTATGTAATATTCAGCCAATCTTTTCTTTCAGTGTACAACGTAAAAAAAAAAGATTAAAAACCGATCGACAAATTTTATTTTTAATTTTTTTGATCCAGCTAATCGATACCAAGTTTCTTCACTGCGCTGTCGAGATTAATGTCCATATGGAATATGTAGGTTGATATTATGGTCAGCCAACTTTGATAGTCATTTTGCGGAGAAATATAAATCTTACAGGACGATCGTGAAAGAGAAGGGTCGCTTGAGCCTGCGACGCATTTTTAAATTACTAAATTAGAGAAAATTTATCAATTTTTGTAGGGAGAGACGTGTGTAATCGGTATCGCGGTAGTTATGACAGGTAAAATATAATACCTTCGAAACACGCGTGTACATGTCTATAATTATATATAATTATATCTCGCGCGTTCTTTTTCCTCTCACCTTGTAAAATTCACTTTGAAATTGGAAAGATTCAGATCGTGTATCGATAGCGAAAAATCCCTCATCGTTTAAGAGTAGCGAAGTAGCATTTGGTTCTCATAAATTCTCGCATGATGAAGCTGATTTAATTCATCGATTTAGCGAATTCGTGAGAGTTAAGAGAAAGAGAGAAAGGGATGAAACAAACCGCCCATTCGGTTCGGAACGGATGGGAGCATTTGCCGCGTTAACGCTTCGCACGTAATTATTATGGTCCGGCTAATCTGATCGGATTAATTTTTGCCGGATTCGGCCACGTTCCGTGTGCGGCAGTGATTACATCGACGGCCGTTCGCGCTCTTGCACCTGTGGGGTTAACGCCGCTAATGGATTCCCCGGATCGAATAATTACGGGGTGCGAATTGCAAGTCTCACGTGCGCGTGTTACGGCCGCACTTCGATCTCACGTCTCCTTTTCGGACGGGAAGTAATTGCATCGCGTATTATACTTATCTCGTGACAGTGATCTTCAAATTTCCGCGTGACAGCATCTCTTTTCTTATACGAAGGAAGCAATATAAACGGTAAAACTATTTTAATTATAATTTTTTCTGCTTTCTAAATGAATTAGAGCTGAAGTAGGAACACAAGTATTGTTTAGACACAGGAAGTTAAAAATTCACTCGCGGTACAGTAATTCTTGTCGCTCATTCGTTCTATTAGCGAGACAGCTATTGGAGTCAAAGATGAAAATGCATCGTTAATCAGATAAGACACGATTACGAATAACAACGTTTGATTTAAGGAAAAATTGGCAAGAGAGTGAGCCTACAAAATTGCTACTCGAACAGTTGTCTCTGAGATTGCATATAAATGTACATTTTTTTTTAAATTTATATATGAAAATACGATCTTGCTGAAGTATATCTAAAAATTTAGTTCAATACAAACTTGAAAATAATTTTGCTGGACAATCAAAACAATTGTTACGTTCAAGCTAGTAGAATATTAAAATTTTTTATAGTATTACTCATCACGCTTTCTTTGTAATTATTTTTTGGTCTAACATAATTATTTTCAGATCTGTATATATAATATAACTAAATTTTTAGATAAATTAATTTTCAATAAAATCGTTTTTTCTGGTGTTTGAAAAATTTTTTATCAAATTCAGATATACTGGATATAAAGTATATCATTTTTCTTGTACAAAATCATGATTATACTCTTAATTCGATGAAGGCATTGTTTATTTAAAAATTTCAATTTCACATTTGTTTTGAATCGCTTTATTCAATGCGAATCGTTTTGAAGAGCAAAACTTTTATACCGAGACTATTCGTCGTGGAGAGAATCGCGAGATTTCTGCAATGTGCACTCGACGAGTATCAAACTGCTGGTCAGAGAAGCGATCCTTTGAAGGTATCCCTCTTTTCTACCCCGTCTTTGTGAGCCGCTAAAAGCACGGCATATAAAGAGTCAACTTTGTAACAAAACCGATCATAAAGGTAGCATCCTCGTACGTATCTTTTCTCTCGCATGAGTATCAGGAACGTAAATCTCCATCGGATGAATAACGGCTTGTGATGGGGGCCCTTATGAGAACAAAGTTGGGCCTATTAAAACGCGCACATAGTAGCTTCTCGCAAACGCACATTGCTGCTGCTGCTGCCCGTTCCGCTAATAAAACGTTACAAATTCGTCGCATGGAGGGTAGTTTATGACACACATGAAGCCTTCATCATAGGAATAATGTCGCGAGCGCGATTTACGTCCTGCGAACGCAGTGACGGATTAAGGCATTTAGAAGCCATAGGTGTAAACTGTTTCTCAGTCTGGATCTCAGTCTAAAGCCTGAGGCACACGAAGCTTTTTTTTTGCAGGTCCTGAATAATAAAACGAAAAGGGAGGTTACAAATTGTTTTTTTACAGTCCTCTTAGACGTAACAGTCACAAGATGCTTCATTCGATTATAAAATCTGTCTCGGCGGTCTTTCTCCAAGCGACATTTCAAATCATTGGTATCTATATCGTCAATTCTCTGTCTGATGTTCAAATCATATTTATTGCTTATATATTTACGTGCTTCATTTTCTTTTCATAATTTTTTTATATTATGCTTCTTATCATCACAATTCTATATATACTAAAAATTTAAAAATAATTAGCATTATACTAATTACAGTTACATGATTAAATTAATAATATACTTTAGGCTCTGCATGTAAGAAACATTAATTTGTATTAAGGCATTAGTATCTTTTATCTCACCATAAATATACGAATTTTTCCTTATCTTTACCGTAAAATATCAGAAACGCTGGGCGACACCCGCGTAAAAAAAATTTGATGAATGGCTGCACCGCGATACTCGAATAATAGGCTTTAACCTTTTCATGAACGTTGCCCGATTTTTGGACGTTCCACGTGGAATCGGTGCAAGAAAAAAAATCGTCCGATTCAATCGGACGGATGGGGTAAACGCGCGAACAAAAGCACCATTGTACGTCAAATTTTTATAAGGAATCTTGAGACTCTCCATTGTGCGAAAATTGAGGGCTTACGCGTCGCGGGAATTGCGGAGGTGGAAAAAGACGGCGAAAAACGGGTTTCTGAAGCCTAAGTCTCTAAAAGAATTGATCTGTATGGTTTGGTGCTCTTTCAGTGGAAGAGCACTTCTTGCGCCACATCTGTCTATCTGTAAGTTTAACATTATGTCACGAATGAACCAAACAAATACTTTCTGGGGATATATATTAGCAGAACTGCATCACGATTTTTTAATATTGTTAGTTAAGCATTTCGATTTCTAAAGCAAGAGATAAAATTGAAAAAAGAATATAATAGCTATTCATGGATATTTTCTTCAAAGAAGTCATACAATTTGTGTACTCGTGTAAAGTTGACCTTTCAAATTTAAAAAAAAAATTAATTTTCTGTAGCTCATTTGATTGCTCATCGTCTGCACATGTATACACATTTTGAATGTTTGTTTGTACAATTATGGTAAAAAAAAAAAACCAATTTTGAGGGATTAATTTCACCAACACAAATGATTTGTGTGATTTGTGTTATTTTCGCTCCTTCACACATTGTTAAATACCAATATTTCGTGAATATAGCAATTTATATCAGGGAAACAACCTGATATCTAATGAGTAAACATTAATACTTACGAAAGCATTGCTGAGTGAACTTCAATGCTCACGTTAGCATTTAACGATGTACGAAAACATGGAGATAACTTGCAAACTATGTAGCTTTTTTGAATGTTGATTATTTTTTCAAAAAATTCTTGTCTCCGTTTATTATATTAATAAATATGATGACATATCCTCTATAGCATTAAAGCTTTTGATAGCTTAAAACTTAACAAATTTAACGTTTTGTGCTCTATTTGTGTACTACCTGTGTGCGAGAAGTTTAGAGGATCATTGTTTTTACGAGATCACTTGGGTGTGATCAATATTTGGATCGATCGAGTTCTGATCGCGCATCAATATTTTTAAATAACCGATTAACCCAAAGGTGAATCGACTTCCGTTTCAAGATTCGATAAAGAAAAGAAAATCCTTTTGGAGTTCGACAAAACGCCGTTCGGGTTGCCGCGTGTCACTTCGTGCCTAACAAAGCGTCATTGACGAACCGTACATAATATAGAATTTCACGAAATCTGGATTTTTCTCAGAGAGAATAGAAGTTCGAGATCGTGGTCCCTTAAGGGTTCGCTGCGTCCGAGGGTTAAACGGGAGGGGGAGTCAACTCCACTAGATCTTACCTCTGAGGCATCACCTGTGTTGAGAAAATTTTTTTGATCAACTCCCACAGATGGTCTTACGTGAACTTTCTCACGGCCGGCGATTTTTCCTGTTACACAAAGATCATCTTTCTTTGACGTTGCATTTGAAAGTCGACAGTTGAAAATAGAGAAGAAGACAGTTATTTTTTGTTTTTGATGTGACTTTATGAGACAATACGTTTAAGAATAATTTCTCATATAAAGTTACATAATTAAAGATCTCATTCAAATTATATTAGTCAAATGTCAGTTATTGAAATTTTTCAAATTTAGCTGAAAAGATTATATCTCCACATGGGAAGAACGATTTTGTTGAAAGATTAAAAATTTTGCTAGATACAAGTTTGAAAATAATTTTGTTCGATCATTAAAAAAATTATGCTAGAAATTAAAAAATGACGTGTAATGCTGCGAGAAATTCTAACAACTAGTTTGGACTTTTAATAAAATTATTTTTAAATCTGGCAAAATTTTATATCTTTTGGCAAAATCGTTCTTTCCGTGCAACAAAATAACAAATAATTTATACAGCAGATTGCAGATATTATTTAATGTTAATGAAACGTTTGAAAATATAGACTATTAAACAAAGCGATAAAAGAATCACGTAATGAACGAAATACAAGGAAATGTCGAGTCCCACCTACGCAGATTGCACTCCCGCGAATTATTCAGCAATTCGCAGTTTTCTATCAGAGATTCAATGGCGCGAGTTGAACCTACTTTCTTCCTTCCAAAGTAATAAAACAAAATAAGAGCCAGGTGGTCGCACGATGCTTTTAAAGCGTCTGGAAGTTTCACGACTTCGAAGGGTTCGATGCGATGGCGCGCTTGTGCGTACTTTCATTTCACTACGGTGCCGTAAAAATTAATCCGATCGTTAAGGATCGTCGTAACTGTCAAAATATACGGCCCCGTATACCAGCCGAGCGAAAACCTTCCGCGGAAGTGCGTGAAATAATTACTGTCGTGAAACCCGCTTGAGGCATTAGGGGTGAAAAAACGCGCCCCGGGCGGCCGTTTCTCGTCAACTAACGAATAGCGATTGTATAAATTTATGAAACGATAATACTCACATGCATCTGCAATATACTCTTGTAGGATATCAAAATAATGGCAAATGTAAAAGCAGCAAACAAACTACATTTACATACAATATAAAGAAATTATAATCATAATATTAAAACTAATTGTCTTTTAATTAAAAATAGTCTTCTAATTAAACTAAAAATAATATTTCCCAAAATCACGCGAGAGTTACTTTATTTATATACTATTATAACAATAAATTACAGGTACTATCATCTTTCTAGATAATTTAATATTGAATACACGTGAAATGCAATGTAAATTGTTATGCATGGATATATCACGTATTGCATGTGGATGTATATTCAGTGGCTACGTGACCGTGGCCTATATCCTAAATTATTTAGGTCCCTTACTGTAAACACTTGAGAAATGACCTAGCTGTGGGTCAGGTCATTCTTCGGTCAAACTTCGGTTTTTGGCCTTACCTGAAATAAGCCGTCTGTAACTAAGTTTCTCGATAAACATAGCCAGTCTGAATTATTGTTATTCATTTATTTGATATTTAGAAATCGAGTAGTACTTTGTTTATATCTGAACTTCAGATAAGTAAGAAAATATGTATGTACACTGATAAAATTTGTGATTATGATGGTTGGTACAGCCATTCATCTTTTCTATTTTCTTTAATGAGTCATGGAATATTAGACTACCCCAAGAAATTGAGTTAAATCGTTACATCAAAAAATCCTCCTTATAGTATCTCTCATCTCTGACAATTTTCTGCATTTATCGATGATGCGGGTTTCGGTAATGACGTTGCAGCGACACAACCGTCTTTTTTGTTAACTACGTTCCGGTGGGCGAAGAAATCGATGATCCAGATTGAGATTACTAATGGATCTCGTCGTGGATCGCTCTCGGGATCGCTCGGTCGGAGTATCCGTGCATAATTCGGGTAATCGAATCTATCAGGGTATTTAAAACGAATTGGGTCAGGAAAAGAGAGCGGGAGAGTATTGGATAAAAACGTAATAACGAGCTAATTCATGACTAGTCATCGCTGTTTTTCGTATATATCGTTGCTGCTTGCCTCTTAAAAATGCAATTAAGCAAATATGCGTTAAAACAAGTTTAAGACGCACCTTACATTTTTAACGAACACTAATGTTGCTCAAGCAAAAACGTCACGTGTTACAATCACAAATGCGTAGATATGACGTCTTCAACAGTAATCAGTTCGCTTCGCATGAATTCACGCCGGTGAATTTCTGCTCGGATTTATATTCCGCGATGATGGTTCATCGAGGATGAGAAGAAAGCTGAACAGAAATTTTGAATTGTTACTTAGGAAAGCGAACTCGATCGTGGAATGTGTGGTACGAGAGACAAATATAGAGAAACAAAGAAGGAGCAGTTTTGCTGAAGTATTTAAACGTTTAACTATAGATATACGTTAAAAATAATTTTGTTGGATTATGAAAATAGTACGTAGTTATATGTAGTAGAACGTTCAAGCTGATTGCTAGAACGTCAAAATTTTTTGCAACATTGTTTATCGTGCTTGAATAATGCGTCCTTCATAATTATTTTAATAGCCCAATAAAATTATTTTCAGATCTGCAGTTCAGCTAAAATTTTAGATACTCTAGCAGAAATGTTCTTTTTGTGAGGAGAAGGATAATCCGGACAGAGGGGGAAGTAGCAGATCACAGACAGGAAATTGCGATAGCGGGCGCGGGGATTCCAACCGCGGCGTTATAACATTTCTCAAACCGGAAATGCAATATGGTGAGGCGCACGTGGGTAGCCACGGTGGCGCAAAAGTGGTTGTCGTTGTTCGCTTCTTGTCGTGAAATGAATAAAAGATGCTACGCCGTTTGACAGCGCGTTGTCAGCTCATTAACGTTGGTCTACGTTGCGCTCTTCGGTATTCAGGATCCTCAAGGAACACGTAAAAGTCCACAAAAAAATCAAAATGACTTTATTTTGATTCTTAACGTTAATAAACAGTCAACTTTTGTAACCGAAAGTCATCAGTTTCACTCTCATGACGTTAAAATAAAATCATTTTAACTTTCTTTTCATGATAACTTTCTCTTGGTGTGTTCCTTGGAATGATGCGCTAACGCAGAATATTTTAAGTAAAGACGAAACCGGACATGAATATTCGATGTAAGATGCGATGCGATTGTTTTCATATAGCAACGATGAATGGAAAGTTTCCCGATTTTGCGGAAATGATATACGATTCTTAATCAAATCTTGCAATAAGAGATTCTTGACTGTTCCAAAGAGTAAAGAAACGGATTAAATATCTCGCAAATATAACGTATCCTTTCTTTGATTATCTAGTTAACGACCTCCTCTAGTT
>NW_017305569.1:695627-729633 GCF_001594115.1 Trachymyrmex septentrionalis | reverse complement strand
GAGTAAAGAAACGGATTAAATATCTCGCAAATATAACGTATCCTTTCTCCGATTATCTAGTTAACGACCTCCTCCAGTTTTCGTTCCGAGTATCGCTGTAAGCTGTAACTCGAATGCTTGATCATCGATGCCGGAAACAGAGGTGGCAGGATCATGTGCCGCAGCGGCGCGAACCGCGTTAATAATCGGACCTACTGTTTTATGGCGGCACCGCAGCTCTGCGAGAGAAACCGGGAACACCAACGACGACAACCGGCACCATGACGACGATAACCCAGAACGGGAGGCCAGACAAGCCTCCGCCTGCCTTCCGACCGAGCAGAACGCGTTCGTCAAAGAGTTTCATTCATCCGCGCGGCAAAGTTCACTCGCGCGGACACGTGTGCCGAGCAGACTGGCATTGTAAACGAGGGATTTATGCCCTTTCGGCGACACAAGGCTCTCTCAAGGCTCTCCTTTTTACGCGTTTCCTCCTCACTGTATAAACTCGATCCGTGAGGACAAAAAACCCTGAAACGGAAAGAAATTGTTTCAATCAGTAACGCAGGGACTTGATGGGACACGATGATTAAAGCTTACGACGTGGCAACGATAAAAAAAAGCGTACTGTCCTAGTTTTATGGAAGTAATGTATACGATGACGTGGCGATTTGTTCACATCTCTTTCTCGGAAATGTAATTATTTCTCTAATGGCTTAAGTAACCTCATCGCGAAGTTGGTTTATTAAGCAAGAAATAAATTATAGATGTCTACCACGCGATAAAAAGCACGATAAGCTTGCGTAGGATTCCCGGGACTGTTGTCATTGCCTCAAAAATGACCCGACCGTTCGGGATCTCCGGTTCAGAATCTCGTGTCCTAAAAGCAGAAGAATCGTGGCCGAGACAGCAAACGCGAGCATCGATCGATAACGTTGCGTCAATATGCTGGGGTAAATGGACAGGAGTGTCCTTTCCGTTCCAGTCTCTAAAAGGCTTTGGGGAGGCAATCTTGACACGGTGACTATCGAAAACATCAAAATGTCAACGAGCTTCTTCATTATGTTCCATTTGCTAAATGTGCATTAGACCGATCTGATTTACCACTTCCAAATTGCATAAATCTATAAAGCAAAATTAATTCTAGAATAAGAATTTTTTTATTTCTTTCGTTGCTTTTTTTTATACTCTTCATTTAAAAGTAAAATCTGCACTGGGAGAAAAAATATCTTGATATCAAAAAAAATAATCTATTAGAGCCTACCAGAAAACTACCGAAATTTTCTTGTGTCAAGTAAAATTTCTTCGTATCAAGATATTTTTTCTCTCAGTATGTATTTCTCAGTATATATTTCGTAAATCGAGTTCTAACGACGAGAAATTCAGGAGTCAGCGTGATGTCCGATTTTTTTTTTCGTATTACGTTAGATCGTTACGAAGAAGTAGAGGATAGATTTGACTCGAGGCCTTGAGCACGTGGGTGGATTACTTAGTCAGCGCGGCTTCCGTATTTTCCGGGACGGTGCTATCGTGCCTTTTATGGGATAAAGAATGATTGGAGGATCACTCCAATCTCGCCCAGTCTATCTTGGATATCTCACTTCATTGCGCCTTGTCGTCGTGTCGTTGGAAGTCGACGAAGCGTTCGTTCGAGAAAAGAGCGAGCAGAAGCGAGCAATTCACGTGGGCGTATCAACGGGTATCAAGTAGCCGCTCGTTTATTTCACGTTATTAGGTGCATCGCATTAAAATATGTTTAATAAATTCACGGCAGATCGGATGAACGCTTGGAATGAAGTACGAGCGTATTTCGACTTCTATTTCTTTGTAACGGAAGACAAGATTGAAGATGTTGCTAATATTTATCTCATTATTCGAACGGATTTTCGTTCCTTTTAACGGGATCTTTTACCTGATACGATTATAACTGCATATTTTGCAATCTTTATATACATATTTTTATTTTATAACCGATTCAAATTTAATAAAAAATTGTTGATATCTTTGAGGTTAAATGTATGATTTAGAGTTGTCCAAATTTGTTGGATAATTAAAATTCTTGACTTTAAAGAAGTTTAATAATATGCATACATCACACAAAAATACGCAGTTTTGGAATACTAACTTAATAATTAAAAATGCAAGCAGTGTCAGCAACATCAATAGTAATTTACATTGACATACATGTTAAGTTAATCTCTCAACAAAATTAATTTAATGGTTTTCAAATTAGGGCGAAAAATTTTAAAATAGAGGTATTATTGAAGTCAGAGAAAATTATGAAAATTTTTTCTGGAAATAATAGAAAAGTCATGAAATTTGAGGAATTTGTGACAAGTCTGATTTCTGATTTTATATCATGCTAATTCCGCTATTCATAATAGAGGAAGAATGAATAGGATAGATATCATATACTTACTGATGTTGATCGAATAGCGTCGGTGCTTCGGGGTTAATATCTCAAGCAGGTGATATCTTATTGATACTTGATAAAAAAAAGGCTTCGCCGTGCAGACGCTCGAGGTTGAAGAAAGGCTGGCCATCTTCATGTCTGTCAAACGTACTTCGAATCACAAGAGAGAACGATGAGGACCCATTGTTGTCCAGGCTTGGAGAGTCTTCCTTTCGCCGTGTTCGAGGGCGGAAGGGCGGTCTCGATCACTCGTTAAGTGGATTCATTCAAGGGGCCACTTCTTCGATCGAACAAAAATGTTTGCTGCCTGTAGAACAAAAATTGACGCGGCACTGACGGGCCGGAATGTTTGCCACCTCGATTCTTCGTCGATTCGCAACGAACGCATAACTTTATCCTTTTTTTTTTTTATTATTTCAGCGTATAAGAAATATGAATTCTTTGAAAGAAATTGTGTAATTATTACGAGGCAAAATAACTTTTTGTATTACGCTGAAGTTTTCAAAGAATTTGAAATATGAAAAGAATAACCAGAAGAGATAGTAAGAAATAGCGTAACGGGAATGAAAGAGGAAATGTTTAAAACCGGAGACCTTGGAAAAATATTTTTGCTGCGGCTATGATTTATCGTTTCACGCAGGCGGAAAGACAGACGCATGTGCCAGAGAAATTAATGGATGAGCTAGCGCTGTAAAAGCAGATGTCGTGGTTGTAATTAGAGTTAAAAGACACGCGTTTACTTGATGCGGTATTCAAGAGCATGGGCGTGGCGAGTTGTTTCGAAATCCAACGATGGGATCCAACGATGTTACAGTTGTTGCTCAGCTGTAAATTTGAACTAATCATGAGTTAAGCATTTGCCTTCGTGATGCTATGCGTCTGACAGGTTTACCCAAACGAGATAGCAAACTCTGAAACTTCTCGAGAGCTACCACGAGTTTGACATGTGTAAAAAGAACTCTTCATTCTGTTCATGCTACGTTTAATACTACTTATTTTGTTCTTTAATAAATCAGAATATTTCAGATAACATGAAAAAAAATTTAAGATTTATCTTATAAAAAAAAAAATCGATCAATCGCTAAATAAGGAAAATTATTAAATTTACGTAATTTTTGGCCAAGTCTAAAAACTTAAATCATATTTATATTCGGAACAGGTCAGCAGCTGATTCTTACCATTGATGACTCGGAGAGTTCGCTGCTTAACGACCGACCCCTCAATCGTTTTCTCAATAATGAAATTCCACGATGACGTTATCGTGTAGGAAATGAGTTACGTGACCGTCATACGTCCTGAACAGACTCGCAAGATGTCGAACGTCCTTTCGAGGTTGTCACTGCCTATTGTGAGAGATGTACATACACACGTGAATTGGTGGGAAGAAGATTCGTGATGGAATCTATCCTGCCTATCATTGTTTTACTCGTTGTTCGGTGAAACAATGACGGGAGGGTAGCTTCCATTCACATGACAGCTCCCACAAGACTTTAATTGACGCGAGCTTTTTTTTTTTAAATTTATTTCCATGCAGCTTCAGATGAATATTCTTTGTGTGATGTAAGAGTAATACATTTGACTTAAAAAATTATTATAGACATATAAATAATTATTATGCAATATAACGAATGGAAGATTAAATTGTTGTAATGAAATTATTTTACTTTCATTAGGCTAGAAAGTCTCACGTAGAAATAAAATTGAAAGTTTTTTCAAAGTCATTCATCCAGAATAGTCGTGCACGTTCCACATGATTGATTCTAAATTGATTCGCTGATTGACTCGACGTATTTAAAGAGGAGTCAGTCACGCGCGTCTACTTTTTTGATATGATGCTCTATGCACGATGTCGATTGGGATTAGAATCCTGATAGTACGCTTGACTGAATACGTAGGCGGACATATGAGACGATAATGTACGAAGAAATATAGCTGAGTTGCGCGAACAAGAACCGTAGGATTGATGCAAGTGTGAAAGTTATAGAACTATTTCGTTTATATACATGTATAATTAAATAGGTAATTTGTTAAAGTTCTGGTAAAAATATTCGATATCATTAATTATATCGTTAATTATAAATATTTATATTTGCGCTGCTTCCCAATGATTGACGCAAAATAAGAATGATGATGCAAGAGAAGTACGAGAAAGATATTTCAACGGGATGACACCTGCATATTTTTATATCACTGAACTAGCGAGATAAATTCGACGTATGTCGAACCCTTTGCAACCAGAGTGAGGCATAAAGTATTTCCCACAGGATCGTAAAACATATGATATCATCTTCGTGGCCGATCGCCAGTTGGAGGCTTTGTCTCTTCGCAAGTCGTGGCATTGTCTTCCGTCTGTTCTTTATAGACCCCGAATCTTTCAGCGTGCGCCAATAGCGCAAGAAATCGAAGGCCGTATATATCTTTTTTTATTCGCGAAATCGTCCGAGTTTTTGAATCGAAAGGTTAGGTCTTTTATTTTTGTTATTTTTCCACTTGCTTGTGTATTTTAGGACCTTTTTAACCGTAAAGAAATTTCTTTTTTTTTATTTCCACTTGCTCAAATAAACAATAAAATATTCAGTCATACACATTAATTGCGTATTATATTGATGTAATGAAATGTAGTTAATTTTGCATGCAGAAAAAATATCATTATTCTTCTATTATTAGCTGATATTAAATATACAATTTTTGATGTTTTTCAAATCACGAAACTTATATGATCTATGTTTTAATATTGATAGAAAATTAATAATTCAATACGAAAAAAAAAAAGATTTTGCTAAAATATCTAAAAATTGGCTAGATACAGATCTGAAAATAATTTTGTTGGACCATTAAAATAATGATATAGGAAGCCTAAACTGATTGCCAGAATGTCAAAACTTTTTATCAAGCATTAACGTCATGCTTGAGTGTCCTACATAATTATTTTGATGGTCCAACATAATTATTTTCAGATTTGTATCTAGCTAAACTTTTAAAGAGAAAGTTTTGGCATCCTAACCAGTTTGTGCGCTCTATATAATTATTTTGATGGATCCAACAAAACTATTTTCAAATCTGTAATAATATCTATATATAGCTAAATTTTTAGTTATTTTAGTAAAACCAATTTTTTTCCGTATAAAATTATCATCAAAGGCATTTGTGGTGAACATCTCGTTATTGGACTGTAATATATTTCTCGTATATTAGGAAATACGATCTTTTATTGGCAAGAGACTTCAGGATGATGCGGCGCATATCGCGCGACGGTATCGTGGAAATTCGCATTGCATGCGGAAATTATGCGTTCTCGCAAAGAATGGCGTCGGTGCAGCGTGCACGGTTTCAATTCGCGGCGCATTTGAAAGTTAAATTGCCACCTTGGAAATTCAACATCGCGACGTGGTGCGGCGACGTTGTGTTGCTCGCCAAGGGCGCGTTTGCACGTACACGTTTGCGCGTCCGCGCGTGTGTCCACGTGTTGCATTCAGATGCGTCCGCCGTGTCCGTCGCGCGGCGGCCCTTCGCTTCGGCGCGCTTCCATCAATCCGCCTTGACATGCAAATAATTCGTAGAAAAAATCGTCCGGGCATGCGGCAGCGACGTTACAATTAATCACGCGGACCGTGGCCGCGACACCGCGTCCGGCTACCGGAGTTACAATTTGTTATGGCTGACAGGCTCGAACTGCGGTCCGGGCGCGTTGACAATGCGCGCTCCCTTTTTTTCCTCTACACTTCGTCGTCCACATTGCCGCCGTCGCATCTCGACGCTGTCCTGGGAATGTCGACTGTTGGATTGATATTCGAGCATCTCGCGAGCCCCGAAAAAATCCGGTCCGGAATTCAACTTCATAGAAACTATGTATGTGTGCGAGAAAAGTCACTTCTGTTAACTCCGTTAAGCTAGCACTGCTTTACCTTTTTGAAAAATCAAAATGGTCAGAATTAAATGCTTTTTACGTGCTAATTATATGCTCTGATCCTAACTTTTGTGCCTAAATGATTTAGCAGAAAATCGCAGTTGAAATTGTGAGGGATGTTGGCTTAACGCGCAGAAGTATTTCTATCAATTAAAAATTGAAATTTTTTGAAAAATGATTCGTTGACAAATCCGTGGTATAATTATGTGTGTATTTTATTTGATTGTTTTCGCGTGCGACGTACACCTTATTACATGTATTTAAAAAAAATACATTCTCATTATATGCGCAATGGAAATTTTATCGCCGTTCATTTACATCGCACGTGCAGTCTCTTGGTCGAGTTTCTCGTAGCGCGCAAGATGCGAGGGCGAACTGCTGGTGCATACATGTGCATCGACGTGCATCCTACGGATACGCAATGTTGATCCGGACATGGATCCGACTACCTATCAGAGACTACGGTGCGTGGGTGCATATCGTAACTTTGAATACCTTATGTAAAATAAATAGAAATGAGTCTGCTTTACACAGAATCAGTACGCTTTGAATATTGAAGAATATAAAAATATGAAATTTTGTCTGCAGTAGCTAATACTTTTCTAATTTCAATTTGTCAAATATATATCCGATAAAATCTTTTTTTAAACTAAAACTAATATTTTTCCCCGTATACATCAGCCGTATTTTAGGATCTCAATATTTCTCTCCAACAATACTCTCTCTATCGCGGGGAAAAAATTCAGTTTTAAAATATCCATCCTTTTCGTTCTAGAATGTACCGGTCCATTAATCAGCGCCACGGTCGGTCGCAATAAGTTAAATATTGATTCAACCCCCCGCATATACGCTCTCTCTCGTCCCGCCATGAATATGTTGCGTGTGCTGCGGAGCGCGCCGATCAAGATTAATGCATCTATATGCGACGATAGTGCGATCGGCGCCTTAATGCATCGCACGCTGTGCGTGAATGCACACGGGGATGAAGATAAATATTTGTACTGACGAGTCAAAACTCTCGCGGGCAACCGCAATCAGACGTCTATTAGTTTGCGATGACTCCGAGCGATCGGCGAGGTTACTCTCTCTCCTCTCTATCTCTCGGTATTTCGAATCCGCTTATTCTTCGTCATCCTTTCTCTTTCTCTTCTTTACATCCGACGTAGTGAGATCGTCGGTCTAGGCAACCTATTCAAATGTAAATCAATGTCACCTAGTGAAGATCGAATATTCCAACGTTTCACGATCCACCGTTTTCTTTCACTACCGGAGAGCATTTATCGCGAGAGATAAAAACGCAGGTATATTAGGTATTCTTTTCTAACTCTTTTCGCTGATTGTATTAAAAGCGTATTGTTATCGTGAAATTCTTGGCGTCGTACATATATGAAATAAGAACTTGATTTTACTGAATTATTCTAATTAATACTGTATTAAATTTAGAATTTAGTTTGCAATAGAATTAGTTATTAGAATTAGTATTTACATTAATTGGAATGTTTGAGATATTTATATTCTTTTTGTTATCAAAATCTACGATGCGAGTGCATTGCTTAATTTAAGATTGCATCTCGGTGTTGATTCGAATCGATTAAAGACTCAAATAAAGAAGCCACCCCAATCTCTTCTTCCCACGGCTGACATAATACTGATAGATGGGCCGTTGCTTTCTCGCTGCGCGAAGGGGAGAACATCTAACGCTTGAATTTATCAAAATCATTTTGATACCTACACGGCGCAGCATGACGTCACGTGTCACGGTGCTCTGGCTGATCCGTCATTACGGAATTTGCATACACCGATCAGTCAATGGTGGAGATTCTGGTTTCTCTCTTTTTTTTTGGAGGAGGGGGGGGGGATTTGCATATTCGCGTCTCCTTCGATTGGTGACTACTGCTAGTTGCTAGGGCTGCTAGAAGGAAAAGATTAACAATTGCGAATACATTAGGATTTTCAGCATAAAATCGGTAGATGGATCATCATCTATCTTGCTTTTCTTATTAAAATGAAGTGGTAACGAAATAGAAAATATATACCTTTGCAACAGACAAGAGAAAGTAATTACGTGTTGGATGTGCAATTTATCTTTTAACTTTATATACGTTTTTATGGCGTATCAGCGATGCACATTTTGCATCCAAAAAACGCTCCGTTACGAGAATATTAACGGGCATATAAAATGATGTCCAAGTCTTTCTCTCTCCCTCTCTTCTCGATCCATATCGTGGTACGCAACGTCAGCGACCACTGCAAATTTCTCGATTAATCCACCTCGAAATCGATAGCGTTTCTTGCGACTGCCAGCGTCAGGGACGATCATAATTCCAAGTTTATTTTTATAATCATATGTTGTATCTATTTATTTTTAATAGTGCATTTAATTTATATACAAACTATTGTATATTGTCAAGTAATACCAAAGTTAATAATCGTCTAAATTATTTAATTGATATTGTAATTAATATTCTTATTTTTAATAGTTTTATGAAATCAATAAGTTTAATATGAAGAAATGTGAGGGAAATATAACCGCAATATATTTTGTTAAAAATGCATTTTTTTTACTATCTGAAGATTGTTGACATGAAATCGATATTATGTGTGTATATTTACTTTTAATAATGTGTTTAAATTATATACAAATTATTTTGTATGTTGTTGAAATTATATCTAAATTAATAATAAACGTCTAAATTATTTAATTGATTTTTTAAATTGATATTCGTATTTTTAATAATTTTATAAAAGCTAATAAGTTTAATATGATAAAATGTGAAGAAAAAGCCGCAAGATCTTTTATTAGAAATGTTTTTTTTTTTTTCAAAATATTTGAATTATTGATATAAAATCGATATTTTATGCGTGCAACGTGTATCTTGCTTGCGTAGAGTAGAATGCGTCCCTGAACACAGTTTGCAACTTCGATGTCCGCCGGTGGTCTTTACGATCGCCAGTGGTGGCGTCCGTTCCCATGTAATCGTGATGTCACGTTATCAGATGAGGCACGAGACAAGATGATCGGAGAAAAAGTTCGCGCGCGAATGTCCGCAGCTTGCGCGGTAAGCAGACCGGAGCAGTTTCGTTGAAAAATAACTTGACCTCAAACTGTTCTGTTCTCGTCTTGTTCTCTGCGCACAAAGTGGCAGAGAAACAATAGAAAATGCTAGCGAGATATACGATAGCGTGACACTGTTGGAAGGACTGTTTTAATTGTTTCAGATATTTTCTTCGCACTGAGAAAAAAATTGTTCATTCGCCTGAATTAATTTAGTTCGTCTTTATTTCTTTCGATGACGAATGTATATACTCGTATTTAAGCCATATTATACATTTGACTTAAATACATATATTCTCCAACGAAACAAATAAAGATGAACGAAATTAATTTAGTCAAATGAATAATTTTTTTCTCTGCGCGTTGTTCATTTTATTTGATTTCTATTCTTCTTATGTGATATCATTGTTAAACTTTTCTCACGCTACGCACAAAATCGTCGATCTTTTAACGAGGATTTTAAATAGAAAGAGTATTAAATCTCACAAGTTTTTTTTTTTGTTTCGAAAGATCTTAATAATTTACGTTTGCCGAATCATAACTCGTAGGAGGGATGTCGGAAATAAATCAAGCTCTCGGTTTTTTTGTCAAACGAAATTCGTACTCGACGATACTTCCCGTCGCGTGGGTCTGTTGGATGCGACGCACCACGAGAACCGAGTGTGTTCACACAGACGGACTTGTCCTACGTGGCGCGAATGAATGAAATCGCGTAAATATTTATGGAACGTTGGGGGGCTCGAGACGTGGGAAGTCGCGAGCGGATGCACGAGCATATTGCTCCTTTTGTCACCCGTTTATGACGCGATTACAACAATGTTGACGATCGTGGCCGAAGCTGGCGGCTTAGATTTGAGAGAAAGAGAAAAAGAGAGGCCGCCGATTGTGTGTCGGTGGAATGACGAATCATAGGGAGAGAAGATGCAATTCCGATACGATCGTGACAGACATGCTTACGAGCAGATTTTTTTTTTTACCTCCCGTCTTTATGACTCTCATCGTCGGCATTTAATACTGTCGAAGCTTTTATTTGTTGTATTAGAAGAATTGATTGAATTGTAATTTAATTTCCAATCGCGAGTGTTATTATCTAATATTATCTTTCCGTGGAATAATATAGATTTATTCTTTTTCGAATTTTGTACCATTAGATTTTATCCATAGTGAGGACAACACTATGGTTTGATAAAAAAAAAAGCGATTCTTCATGTAGGAAAAAAACATTTGTGCTGTAAGGAATTAATTCACTACTATGACATCGCGTTTCTAAGCTCTGATGCGTGCTTCTCGCATCTACCTGGTATCAGCATTAAGAAATCTCGTTTTGATTATGCACGGGATATGAGATTACTCGCGGTTGTCTGTCAAAAGACAGGGAGCCCATTTAAAATCGCTCGAGAAACAGCGCGAGTCTTGAGCGTCTCGTGACGGCCGCGAGGCACGCCGTGAGATATTACGGGATAGATCATCTCCCCAGGCATGCCGTCATTATTTCTGCTGACCTCTGCACCTGAACGCGATCCTTTCTGCATGAGCAAAGTACGTAATTTACGGGTCTCGCGTTTCTCGAACCACCGAGGGATTTACTGCGTTGGGCACCCAGGGTCACCCTAGCGGGGGTTCCCCCAAAGGGATAATCTCTCTCTCCCTCTCTCCCACTCTCTCTTCCCGTTGTGCACAAGTCTTCTTTTTTTTTTTTAAGATTTTTAATATCAAAATTCGCGTATATACGAGTATATTAAATGAGCAGAAAGAATTCTGGGAGAGATGATATATTAAACAAGAAAAAAAAATTTTCTAGAAATTCAGATATGTAAATAGCTTTACAGATCTGAATATGGAACATAAATGAATTAATGGAAATGTGTTGAATAAATTCTTGTTTAGTAGATATAGTTTAATATATAATTAATTTAATAATTTTAATTATTTACATCTTTATGTGTATATTTACATTTTAATATTTTTTTTATTATTATGCTAATGTTTATTAGAATAAATATTATTCAAATAAATATCTTTTTTGATTTTTATATTTTCCAAAATGCTTGAGATCAAGTCCATAAAGGAAAGATAAGTATGATCGAGAGAGGCAGCTTATTAGCGGCGTCACGTTCGCGGATTATTTTCACGGGAGATTATCACCTGCGCCAGGAAATTACTTGCACAAATTATCAGGATATTACTGTAGACTATAATCGGTGTACCAAGAAGGTCGCGTATCTTCCACATTGGTTTCTCCGTACGGATATTATCAAAATGGTCATCATTTTTGGCTCCGGTTTAAATTCTCTCAATTCACGAGCAGAAAATAAAAAAAAATACTCCTTTCTTTTAGAGTCTGGTGTGGGTGCGTAAAACTTATATACATATATATAAGGATACAAATTTGAAAGTGAAATAATCCAAATCATTCGTTAGAAGTCCAGAAGGAAAGAAAATTAATATATTTTAATTCAGAAACTCACTAATAAGAATGGACATGAGAAAGTTAATTTTTATTGGACTATTATGTTTTAACAATTCTTGAGAGAGAGAATAGGTAAGAAAGAGATAAAACGGACTAAGAAAGAGAAAGAAATAATAAATGTCCTTCTTTTGCAGATTTTTGTTAAAACTACTATTTTATTATATATAATACAAAACTACGATTCGTATCCTACGCTTATTAGAATCTTCTCTAGATGATAAATTTTTTTCTTTTTCTGTCACAAGAATGTTTAAAAAGTGGTTAAGTACTTTCGACTTTTTTTTTCTCCAAAATAAAAAGAGAAAAGAAAAAATATCCGAGCGATTAGCTTATTAAATGCATAAATGCCCGTATCAATCATATCTCTCTAACTTGCAATCATTAAATCCTCGGCACGATGCGGCACGTTTCTGTCGATTGATCATTAAAGCGCGATAGATCGCGATGCACGCGAGTCCCTTCGTGACTCCGTCCGTGGCTGCGGTCTTGCCAGCATGCCCACTATATAATCATCCACGAGGATCACCGAGGTCGAGAAGCATAACGCGAGAATGCTGTAGGAGTACGCTCGGCTGGAAAGGGGTTGGGTCTCCGGGTGCATCTTCTGGGGCCCCACTCCGTGCGCGATGTCAGTATATACAGGACAGAGGCACTGAGGGACGAAGGGGGGGGGGGTTCGACTCGGCTGGCAGGTGGCCTCGTCTCACGAGGCCCCCGTCCGTGGTCCAGCCAGGATGAGAGTCTCGAGTCTCGACGGACACGCGCGCGCCACGAGATGGAAACGTAGATTGCGGTGCCCGTTCTCCTTGTTCTCTCCTCTTCCTCATTGCCGCATCTTCGTCCCCCAGCAGCACGCCGGAGCCCTTCTTCGTGAACCAGGATTTTTCTCGTCGGTCGTCTCCGTTCGCTGCCTCTTCTTTGGCGCTTCTGTTAATCTCACTGTATCTTCTCACGAGTCCCATGGTAGAGAGTAGTTTATTTATTAAGACTTGTATTACAAATCGGGGGAGAGGTAGAGGATTATATAATGAATTTATACGTTGATCGATGGGACTCGATAATATCACTGTTTTTAAGGATTACATGCGCGGCAAATCGTGATGAAATTCGAATCGAGCATACAAACCTTGTGTGGTTTACTTATTATGACTTGTATTACACGAATTACGTGAGATATTACATTACTATCTTACCTTCGATTAAAATTTCATTGGAAAAATACATGGATATCGATTGAGAAAGAGAACTTGACTTGTACATTCTACATCATCACGTATAACAACATAAAAATATTATATAACAAAACGTCGAATAAAAAATAAAAAAAAAACATTTGAGATGTAAAGTAAATTTCTTAAATGTTAAGCATATTGAAGAATAACATTTCACTATATCTATTCTCGAAGTTCTTTGGAGTAGAATCGTATTATTCTAAAGAGTGAAAATTGTGCCAGTCTTGGAAAAGAGTGACTCAATTTTGGATCTTCAAGAGTGAGATTTCATTCTTCAGAGTAACAATTCACTCTAAAAGTCTTACAAAGTATCAATGATTTTCAAGCTTAATCAATAAGTTTCACATCCGGAGGTTCCAAATTTTTAATAATTTCTGAGTTCCAACTCATAACTCTTAAATAATTAAATACTATTAAAATTGAATTCTGACAATACATTAGTATTACGAGCGACAACAAGATTTCAGGCTGATCTAAAAGATACTATTATCCCAGCGAAAACTGTAATTGGTCGCCACGTGTTGCCCATTTCGTCGTCATCGTGCTGTAATTCGCACTCGAGTTTGCGCCGATCGTATATCTCGCGGTTTCGTGGGGGACCCGGTCGGAGATAATGGCTCGAGCAGAGTTCGCGAGCGGTATCGTTACCGATCGTGTAACCATAATTTCGCGACTGTAAATCACGACAGGTGCCTACGTCTTTAGAACCCTGTAATTCAAGCCGAGAGGTGTCCTGCGACTCACACATACCCTCTTGGGTTGCAGCTTCCTCTGTCCCTTTTCTTCAGTTTGAGAAGCGCGTATATTATATCCCGCCTTACGCGCGAGGCTTTACGAGAGTAATTCTTCGCCGTGAAAAGTCGCCCGATATACTCTTGTCCTAGTACGTCGCGTGATAAATCAGTCGGATTTTTTGCGTGGCGCATAATGTACGACGTGTTGTCCTTACAATGCTGCAGCTCTTCTCCGGCGCTTGGCTTTTTTCGTGAAACGCTGAGCGAATCGCAGAAATGCAAGCGAGAAATATTACCGGTGACGCCGACTGGCAACGCCGAAGAATATTGTAAAAATTTACGCATAGGTATTCGAAATGTATTATACATTTACGTGACAATTACTGGTTTACCAAATTTATGTTATGAACAAGACACACCATATTCTCTGTTTACTACGTGAATTACAAAATGAAAATGTCTACAGAGATATAGAAATGTCGCATTGAAATTATTCGATTTTCGATGGATCCCCTGACTGATCTTTTTTTTTTTTTTTTTTAGAAGAAATCAAGTCACCCGCGTAGGTAGACTATGTTTAAACTTGGCTCACGAGACCAACATGGTAGCGATCGATAAATACGTACCTCGCATCGTCGATAATATATATAAGAGATTTTACTGCGAGCGATGCCCATACGCGACTGTGACATGTCTATAATAGCTATACGTATTCGTGGATACATGTTCTTCGTGCGTGCACGTAACGTCTGAAGAGAGAGCACATGCAAGTTTACACGTGCGCATAAACTCGTGATGTACCATAAACCGTTATGGTGCCAGTATACCAGTCCAAGCACAAGTAAAAGGGATGAGGCGTTTGCTGCACGCCAACTCTGATTCTGATATCTTGGTGACTTTATTGACCCTAAACGAAGTCCAGTGTTCGACCGTGATATGACGGTCTACGAGAAAACTTATGGAAATCATGAGAGCATCTTCGCGACAGGTGTCTTCTCGTATATTGCCTTTTTTCAAAAATAATAGTAAAATTATATGTGGATTTGTCAATTAAGAGAAATAAACTTATCTTCGGTCAATGCGGATCTTAGTGTTTAATTATATTTATGGTCTCAAGACCGAAAAATATTTCGGCGCGCAGCTTGCAGAATTGGATGAATATATAAATTCACTCTAAAATATTTAAACACCGTAAGATCTCCTTTGACCGAAAGTAGATTTATTTCTCTTAATTGATTTATTCTCATCGGCCTAATACAAATTATAATTGATGAAATATTTGTGTCTTAATTATTTTTTTAATTTCTCAATTATTTAAAATTATTCAGAGTTTCGCTTTTAGAAACATTTTATACACGAAAAGAACAGTTTCGTTGAAATGTTTAAAAATGTAGCTAAAGATACGGATTTGAAAATAATAAATTATGTGGACGGCCATAATAATTATGTAGGGTACTTGCAATGTGCAAAGCATAATGACTAATGCTGTAAAAACATTTGATATTTTAGTAACCAGCTTGATCATCTTACATAATTATTTTGATGGTCTGACAAAGTTTAGAGATCCGTACTTAGCTAAATTTTTAAATACTTCAAGAAAATCGTTTTTTCTATGTATTGAGGAGAAGCGATCATTTCATTGATCCCATTGAGAAGTTCGTTTAATTGGAGACAGAATAACTTTATATTACATTTGTTAAACGTCTCTCCATTCTTTTGTTTACCTCGTGTTACTGATGTCATCCTGTTGCGTAGCTCTTAGATAAGGACGTGTAATCGGCCGAGACCTCCATGTTGCGGGTTGAATGCATGAAGGTTTGTTGTTGGTTAACACGCATTTCCGCCATTGAGGCCGGCAATGACACTTATTACCGTCCAATTGGATAAAGTGTCGACGTTGCGAGTTTGACGAGACAGCGTCTAGACGCGCTTGACATCTTCAATTTTGTCACGTCGTTCAAAATGACGGTCTACGTGATGTTGCTATATCTTGTGAAAACGATCTGTTCGTGCGAGCACGCGAGTGTGTCCGCGGCGAATTTATGAATGGAAAGGAATCGATATATCCCGATTGCGTGACCGTGAAGAAATTAGAGAACTCGACACGTGATATACATGTATCAACGTGAAACTTGTGTGCAATTATATGTTGGTTGCGTGTACGCGGTAAACACATTGATTTCTATTTTTTGGAAAAAAAAAAAGAAAGAGAAATAAGTATACCTTTTACAGACAAGAAAAATATGTACTTGTAAAGATATTTAATCTTTGCATTTTTTTTTTGGCTTAAACGAAATTCAGTCTCAAATTTTTCCGAAATATAAAGGCAGAGTCTAATAAACTCTTCTTAAACTAATCAAGAAAACTATTTGGTAATGCATTTTTTATAATGTAATAGAGATATTGAAAAGTAACTCTGAATTTTTAAATATTTTTTGAAAGCCTTGAACTTAAAACAACTTGGACTGAACAATAAAGATTCAGATTACAGAGAGAGGAAGTAAAAAAATGTAATTGCAGATGGATAATTAAATTTTCATACGTATTTAAAGGAGAAAATTATTTCAAATTAGACTTACTGCCGTTTCATTGGATCAACGTAATTTTTTTCTTTATTTTCATTTTATTTTCATTTCTATATTGTCTTACTGACACATAGGCTGACCCAGCGACACATATATATGCACTTGGACTCAGACCTTACCGTTGGAAAGGTCTGGTAATATTTAAATTTCTCACGAAGCGAAAATATAAATTTACTTGCGACCGACCGGTAATGAAACAATCGGCGATTTTTTTTGTCTGCGTGTAGTACTTCTTATCTGAATAATCTGATCGTTCCTCCTCCCGTCGTTCAATCGGGACGAGGATCGACGCGACGCTTTGACGGGTAAGGATGATCTCAATTAAACGGGTTTATCCGAGTCGACGGGGGGTCGGCAGCAGCGCAATGAGGGTCGACGGGACATTTGAATATGAAATCAGCAGACGATATGATGTCGAGACGGCGACTTGAGATGATCGCAGGGGATGAAGAAGGGTGAATCGCTGTACTGTGTCGTGAGAAAGGATAACGCGGCAAGAATATCTTCTTTCGGGGTGTGAATGTCCCTCGTGACAATCGGCGGCGGCCACCTGAGGTTACAGTTCGCCGACTCCGAGGGGTTGTTGTCGGTGTTTTCTTCGGGCCTCGTTATGCAATGTGCTCGTGACGCTGTCCTGCGCAATAAATTGTCGCTTGTGCGGTCAGGTGTTCATCAATGCCGGGAGATTAACGTGAAACTGGCCGCTATTCAAGTACAAAGAAGGGTTGCGTCCTTTGTGGACCGCGTGTGTCATACGAATAACGATGTCGGCTCTTTATCGCCGAGACAACGGTGGTAAACGCTGACATAATTTCGTAGGGAGGCTTATTTTTCTCTGCAGTTCAATTCTCAGGAAAAATTTTCAGATACTATTCCGTGATGCCTTTCCAAATTGTTGTAATATTTATTGAAATTTTCTCTTAAAATAAATGCATCTCGAATTATTATATAGTTAAAGAGGAAATAAAAGAACATGAGTGCATTACGTATACGTAGTAAGCTACGGTGTACTTATGAAGTTATAGAAAAAATTCATTCGTAACATCTTGATGCAGGCAAATGTCTGGGAAGGTGTTAAATTGCTTGGAGAAGATGGTAAGATTCTCGCATAAGATGCTAAATCGAGGGTGGTAGTCAGGCACTTGGCGAACGTTCTTGCTACTATCGGAGGCGCGAGGGTAGAAGGTGCAAGGGAAGACGTGGCTTGAATTGATGAGCAAAAAGCAGCGAAATCATGAGCGATTGCTTGGGTCCGAGCGGCATCTCTCCTGGGCCCTTTCGCCGGTGCTGCAAAGCAGTTTTTTTCGGTGTCGTCGACGCCGCCAGTCGTTAGTTGCTCTTTCCCGGCTAATCTCAACGGGTATCCCCACCTTGTGCGAGCGTGATGCGCATGCGGCTGTATTATAATGAGGTGTGGATTGTAAATGAAGTTTAATGACGCCGGCCTGGCATCGTCATTTTTCAATGCGAAGGGACGACGAGAGAGGGTATCGCGGCGTGGCGCATTGCGAGAAAATATCCATGGCTCGCCTGCGATCTGCACGCGACAATTCGCTTTATCATTTTCACGTCAGCGACTTTAAATCGTGCGCGACTTGTTATCGTTGTTATTTGTTTAGAAATAACCGCGCTTTTTTCAACGGTTCTAATCGAATGTCCGTTCTATGCACACAGACGACAGTTCGTCCGTTACATTCTACGAGGAAAAAAAAAAAAAATCGAGGGACCAAGACCCGGCGGTTGACTCGAAATTATTTGAATACGCAAATCATTTATCAGACGGGCAATTGCCGCAACGAAACTCGTCCTTCGAGTGGGGCAGTTTTTCGCTCGGGAGCACGTGAAGATTTTTAGGGAGCGGCCAAGAACTTTGTGACCACCTCTATAAATGTTATTTATCGATAGTGTGCGCATGAATAACCGGTATCTTTTAGAATTTTGCAATCTCGATTACAGAGTATTCAGTGCGATATAATACTTGTGATTCATTAATCTCTCTGTGTTGAAGTAATGTAAAAGTAAGTTTTTTATAAATTATCGATAGTTGAAAATTTAGTCCGCTAAAACAAAATGTGATGTGTTTGTGCCGATTACGATACGGTAATAATAAAATATCTTTACAGGAAATATTTCGATCTTGCTCTATAGTTGAATACTGAAACAAAAAGCGAATCGGTTTCTTATCGGTTTCTTATGAGGTGATGATTTTCCACTACGCGAACACCCTCTCGTCCGTTACACTTGTTGTTAGCGGTAACAAAGACTCGTTTATTCTTCTTTTGTCGTGGCGGCACGCTACTCGGGGTGAAACAAATAGGGGAGCCTAGACCAGTTTTTGAATCGTCCTGTTATGAAGTGTCGCTCCACTCAAGTATCGCATTTGTATACGAATTGCTCGCTTGCGGTCTTCTGGATTGTACTCCCTCCATCCATCGCGAGGAAGGGTGCATTATATTCTCGTTCAGTTTCTTCGGTGTATCACGAAGCCAACCCTTTACCTGTAAACAATTATGACAAAGTGTACTAAGAGTAAGTGCAATAGATAAATCTAGCATCAACATTTTTTAAATCGAGACGTATACGATTTTGTTAATACATGTTGCATATTAATTATATACACTGAAAAAAAATTTACTAAAGTTACTTCAAGTTATTTGTTTGAAATAATACTAATTATTTATTAAAGTAAGTATATATTTATTTGATACAAGAACCATTTAAGTATGACTTTTTTTATTGAGTAAATATTTATTAAAATTTAAATAAATCAAGTAAATTTTTTTGTGTACTTAATATTATACGTTTAATACATAGATACAAATGTAAACAAAAATATTCTTTAGTTAAATCGTTTTTTAATATATTTATAGAATATTATAAAGAATTTATATATTCCACAAATCAGTCGGCCAGTCAAAGAGAAAGTCAAACAAAGATTAAGAATATTTGCAAAAAAGAAAAAAATGAACAAGTCGTGCACTTTGATATTATATTGTAGATCAGTACTTTGTAACAGACAGATTGATGGCAGTTTTTCTTTTGATTATCATATCGTTATACGCGACGGATTATTCGGTCGTTAAATCGAGAAAGAAGAATAAGTTGGCGAAATGTATGAGCCAACATTCTTAACCTCGATTTCGCGATCAAGCACCTGTCCGAACGATCCATTCGAATCCGTGTTATCCATTCGAATTCCGTGATATGGAATTGTTCAAGGGGAGTTGAGATAAAGGAAAATATTTATTCGATGAGCGGCTTTGGAAGTCGGCGATCAGCGCGATCAGGAGAAGTTGAGTTTCGGTTTTTGCCGCATCGACTGCGAGCGGCTCGTAAAGAACCTATCGATTTACAATGAGCGACCGTCGACGTTGGAAGTTGGTCCTTTGCAAAAACTAGTATTGGATTAACGCGCAGAAGGAACCATCGTGACTTTTTCATGCGTGGAATCGACTCGTCGGAAGAGTCGATTCAAGTCTATGAAGACGTCGCAGCTCTTGTGAATGTATGTACGTCACCGCGACTACCATGCTTTTTATAAAATACCTTATTTGAATCCTCAAAGCTTTTTGCTTTGCCTTTATTCGAAATTTTAAAAGTCCTTTGATAAAAGTATATAAGTCAACAAAGATTTAGTTTTAACTTAATTTCCAATTTGTAATGTTAAAATTGTAGAGACTGTACAAAAAATGATAAGTTTTATCATTTCATTCGTGCAGACATTTTTATGGAAAGTTTTTGAAATATATGAATTTATATTCTGTTAATATCAGAAAGCAATTTAAGATACAGTCGTCGTAATGATCGAAGTTTAACTACAAATGTTTTCAAGTATGCTATGATGGTCAATTAGCAAATTTCTTCTGATTGGTCAATTATATGTTTTAAGTAATGTAGGTACATTTGTAGCGAGAGATTTTTATCGTATCTTTAATTAAAGAGTATCTTGTTTACTTTTGTATTCATTATGTGTTTATAATATTATGCGTCTATATTAAGCATGCGTAAGGACATTTACAGTTAACTTCGATGGTATTAACAAGAACGTACACATTTTGGTTAGGAAATGCATGCATTTGTACTAATCGAGCTGTACCCGTATCTCAGAGCCGTCATTATAACTTGCATCTGCTCCGTATCAATAAAGACTGGTTATACGGCGCGATGGTCTAAATGGGAAAATAAACAATACCGTCTCGTTAGCCAGTTGGCGGCTTTTATCTTACCGAGGCAGAACGTGACGTTATACCGTGAAATGGAGTCTAGACTGAAACGATGTTGCATTTCGGTCCGCGCCCACCCTGCACTCTTCATCACGTCCGCGATAAGTGGCTGCCGTTTGCACCGCGATAGCCGACTTCGACCGTCTTCCTTTTTATCGAAACTTCATTTGTACAAGTCATTAAAAACCCACCGTCCGTGAACAGCCGAATCGAGCCTCATCGTGTTGTTGAATTTGTTTTATATCAACTCTTTTTGGAAAGCGTTTCGGAAACGCTGTGTCCATTAATCGGCAAATTTCTGTTTGCAGAAGATCGATAGAATAGTGGATCTGTGTTAGCATTCTTATTCTGTACTTCGAATTACGAAGCGCAAAAGAGTACTCTAGTGTTTATAATTTTGTCGTATTGTTATAATTATTTTAGCGCTGTTAAAATAATAATATAATATTATCTTATTTTATAAAATTTGTCCTGAATTTTGTGAGAAATTTACGATTTTTTTTTATGGGACATCGCGTGAGAATGAGAAGTCCATAAAAAAGCGGCAGAAAATCCACGTACAACCGTCTCATCATTCTTCATCACGTCATGATTTTCTCTGCTTTAACGTTCAGTATTTTCGTAGGCCTAAAACAATCCCACGGCATCATCCATCTTCGGCAACAAGCAAATATGAGAAGCGTTAGACCGAACTAAGAGAATTAACGGAGGGCTAATAAAGTTTGTGTGTTCAAAAGATCTAAAATCTCAAGAGATTTTTTACTGTCAGAAAAACAGGTACTTTTATATCTCGAGAATAATTTCAAGTACATTACTTACATACGTGTGTTTATTAGACTGATAAATACTACACAATATATACAGTTTATTACTTATATAATATTTTATTGAACGTATAATTATTTTGAATTAATCGATTCTCAGACTGCTATTTATCGCATTTCATGTAATGTGAATTTTGCTGGATGCAATGTAAGTTGTATTATGTACAAAACTTTCTCTGTTCCCGATATCGATTCCTCTTTCGTGTTAAATTACATGCTGTTTTTTCGTTTGCGCTCTGCCACATCACGTATGCGCCGTATGTTATCGCACAATGCGACTGCAAATGCATTTATCGGTTCGGCCAAACGCAACTCCGAATACAGTGCGGCGGAACCGAGGTGTATATCTTCACGGACATCTCGGTCAGGGAATTTCGAATAATTTGCTTGTTGCCAGGGATTTAGGATTTACAATACTGTGATTCTACATCGTCGACTTGGAAATTTCACGTAGCATTATAATATCACAGAATTCATTTGTCGCTGCAAAGTACATTTATTTCTGAAAAATAATTAATTCTTTGTACAGGGAAAGAACGGTTTTGTTAAAGTATCTAAACATTTAGCTAGATACAAATCTGAAAATAATTTTATTAGATCAAAATAATTACATAGACCACTCAAATTGGTTTCTAAAAACGTGAAAACTTTTTATGCAGTATTGCTCATTTATGCTTGAGCGTCCATAAATATTTTGAAGGCTCAATAAAATTATTTTCAGATCTGTAGTTATAGGTAAATTTTTAAATATTTTAGTAAAATTATTTTTTCCTATAAAATTTCTGTATTTGGATAAATGCTTGGGTTTTGTGCCATATAATATCGTATAGTACAGTTATCTTACAAGATGCCAAAAGAATTTCCGTTACATTAAAGCCTAATTTTGTAATCATGTTAAGAGAATCTTATTGCTGGGATCTCGCAGGATGTTTACGACAATAAAATCTGAACAAGTTTAATGTACTGATCTTCAAGTAGTGTGAGAGGTAGTTGGAATTCTCGTGCAGTCTGTGCACATTTATCACATGGCAATTATTTTACTTCTGGACACGTCAAGAGCTGTTAGAGGTACGTAAGTAATCGACGTACTTAAATGGCGACGTGGCGAATTCCACCAAGAAGGATGTACATAAGTAGTGCGGTTTCATATTAAAAAAAAAAAAACCATTCTTAAGTGTTTGAGAAACGATTACGCCGGATCCTCGCACGGTGAAGCACTCAAGTTCAAGTTTCTTTTTTTCAGAGCTATTTGTAGATATCATTTCATTCGCACTTTATTATGACGAATTTCTTTAGACTGCTTAATGCAGTGAGACCGATTGATACATTTGAGAATTAAATAAAAAATTTTTAATATAAAATATAATATAAATGTGTTCAACATTATCGTATAAAGCACAATACGAAACACTTGCCGTAATTGATGGCTGTCGAAAGTTCAAAGGTGTTTCTCACGATTGTAACGAGAGACGTCCGTCTGTCAACATCAGTCCTCACCCAAACTGTTTCTACGTGTACGAGCCCCGAGGGTTGATTTTTATCTAGATTCACTTCTGCCCCAAAAATTCCAATGAGATTCGGCGAGTTTTTGGTCCACAAGCGATTAGGCTCAGAGATACGAGCCCGAAACAAACAAACAAGAATAAACGCGCGTCGAGCTACCTATTCTCTGCGCTAACCATGAATCCTCTCGCTTTTCTCTCGTGCCGCGGCAGGTGCACACACAACCGTAGAATTACTCGAATGTGACAAATATGCCAAACATCTCGGCTAGGGCAGCACCTTATAAGGAAAAATACTTTTTTTTTTTTTTTCACCTCTTTATAGCCGCAAGGTTGTTTCACGCCGTGAGAATCGGCCATCACCTATTATGCGAGTAAGTGGATGCGATTACGTCGATTCTGTTTACGAAAATCAGATGTTAAATTAATTGTGTCAAAGGTTCATCGCACATATCTGCAACGACGACTACAGATTGAAAAGAATGGTGAGAATCGGTAGAATCAAAGCCACATAAAAATCATTTTCCGAGCGTTTACATCGCGTGATCGCTCTGCCATTCTATCGTGTCGCCAATAAACGACAATTTCAGCAGGGACATATTGCCGGCGTATTGTCGGGAAACTCGAAGTTGAGTGCACTCGAATTTCGGCTGGAGTCTGGAAGGCGGTCCGGGCCCCTCCTATTGTCACGTTTTCCAATTGGTCACCGCTCGGGGTGACATTATACCTTTTCGTTTTTCACTCTTGCACCTTTCGCCGACAGTGGTTCTTCAGTATAGTCTAAATTCTAGAGAAGTCAATATATCTTGTATATACATCTTTTATCGTAAAAGGTAACTGACTTAATATCAAAGAGACTTACATAATATTTATTCTTGCTGAAAAAACTAATTTTATTACTTATTAAATAAATTTCATAACTCTGCTATATTAGAGAAAGCATAACTCTTGAATACATTGAATAAAATTCCGTAGCGAAAAATTTTAATAAAGAGATATTGCGCACAAATTGTATTTTGATTAGTATATAAATATAAAAAAATCGATATTATAAAAAATATGTTAAATAATAATCATATTCAATCGTTCATATTAAGAATTGTACGAAAGTATAAAAAATTTTTTTGTTAAATTACATTACACGGGACAGAGAGAAGTTGAGAGCCTCTTCCTTGCGAATAGGCTAAAAGGGCTCAATGAAAGTCATTCAAAATAAGTCGTGCCCCCGGTTTTCAAGTTCATTGATGCTCGAAGTTCATTTTTGACAGATGGTCCATCTGCAGGCACTTTGTTATGTTCTCACTACAACCGATAGACTGGTGACCGAGAGGAAGCGACTTCGAATGAATCGCTTTCCTCATCCATTATTGGCTAAGTAATTGTTCGGTTTATTGACCAAGCATCGGCTTCGCGTATTTTGCGGCTTTTTGGAAAAAGAGCATAGGTTATTGCTGTTTCCGTTGGCATCCTTTCAAGGAACTATTGGAAAATCAAGAAGACTAAGACGTGCGAAGACACGCGCAGAAAACTTTTCAAAAAAGGAACTTTGAAATATTCCTTTTTATATTTTTATTGTACATCGAATGATAATAAATAACTGTCACATTTTTTATCAAGCACAACTACTGATATGTTCTTCTGTCTATTTTTAAAGAATAAATGAAAAGTTCTAGCAACTTTTAAAGAATAGATGCAAAATTTTATTATTATTTTATAATTTTTGTTAATACTTGCTTTATTTAATTTATTTGTAGAAATATGTTTTATTAACATTCCTTTAACAGCAAATGTTTAAAGAAACTAACCATCTGCGCGTATCCAATCGTCTTCGATGTTCTCATGCTCTTTCTTTGCTCGTACTTAAAGTAACTCTTGAGGCTACAAGGAGCGCCAAGTTCATTCAAGGTTCCTAGGAATATCATGAATGGACTGCGAATTCAACAACAGTGCAACACTATGAGTAAAATCTAAAGGTCTCGCTGACTTTGTAGGGGCTCAATTCATTCATCATTTTGCTAAGATTTGACTCGCCTCGGTGCTCTTTTGCAGAATTCTCGAGGGTCTCTTGTTAGGAGAGGTAGTTTTTCAGACGGACTCGCTATTGAATGTTCTTCTAGAGACAGCCTACAAAAACGTGAAAAATAGATTCTTGTTTTTAAATACTATCATATATATATAGAGTAAAAAGTCTTTCGAATCGTATTTGTTACGATGCTTTGATATTATTATCTGTAGTTTTAATTATTTAAAATATTTAGATGGTGAAATTAGTAAACTTGTTTCTTCATATACGATAGATAAAATAATCGATGCTGCATTTATGAAAAGTAGAACATCTGCGTTGTTACACTAAGAAAGAATGTTCTAAATTTTAATAAATAATTAATTTATTCAAATAGCGCCAATTAAATATTTATTTATAGTCGATGAATATTCACCTGATGAAAAAAATTATTAGTAAATCAAATTAATGATTCTTATATACCAAATATATCTTTATATTTTAGTAAATATTGAGTTGGTATTATTCAAACAAACGATTTATTCAATGATTAAGTATTTTTTTCCAGTGTATACATAACTAACTATGTACGATCTCGAATCTTAAAATTATCATTTCGAATATGATCAAGAGATCCGTACGTCAGCGGGGGTACAGTGAGAAGCGCGTGCAAAAATCCCACTCGGCGTGGTGAAATTAAAGAAGCGAAAAAAGTGGTGCGTCCGATACACCAGCTGCCTCGTCTCGCTGCTGCACCCCGGACGTATTTTCTCGCTCCTCCTGAGCGAAGGCACGTGGGTGGCGGCGTGGCACTTTGCTGGTTTTATGAGGCCCTTAAGAATGGTCCCAGGGCCCGTTCATCTCTCTCTCTCTCCCCCTCGATTCCCTCCTCGCGTCCCCGTTCTTCCATCTCGTCCACGCCTTCGGACTTTTTGTAGAGTCGCCATTACTCGACAAAGTCCTTTGCCGTTTGGGACCTTGATGGATGCCCGTTGCGTGGGCACCGGCGTTCCAGTCGGCTCAATGGGCTGCGACCGAATCCACACACGCGGCTCGGTCGCGGCTTCTTCCACGCCGAAAAGACACGCGTCCAGCTTTGTAAATCGTCCGGCTGCCAGGCTGCACAGCCCTGGAAGGGTTTCGTTTTGCGCGCCTTCGTGCGTGCATGCGTGTGCACGCGCGCATATACACTGTCGCGAATTTACAGAACCAAAGCGCGCCGTAAGTTTTATACTTTGTTTCTCGCCGGAGGTATTATCGTCCAATCTCACTCTGCTTTTACGTCCGACGATATTTCGCGAAAATAAACGCGCGGTGCCAGATTACGTCCTCCGTAAGTCGGCTGAGATGACGTTTAATAAGCCTCAGATTTATTGATATATTCAACGTGGGATTAATATCTGTTGCGATAATTTTGTTAATGTATCGTAAATACGCAAGAGTATGCATATGTTTGATAATACTTTCTATTTTTTTGGAAACGTTTTTTTTATTACGTATTTTTATTAAACATTGAAGAGAGGTAAATTTGTTTTTCGGATATATCATTTTTCTTCGGCAATGATTAACTAAAGTTTTACAATTTATTATGACTTTTTAGCACTTAAAGACTCTTTTATATATGTTACCGCAGTTGTAACTCTGCACCACAATGGTCACCGAGATGGCCAGCCTCACCCACGCGATGATAATAAAGTCACGGCCGATTCGTTCCTGTCGCTTTGCTTCGGATAAGGACTGAAAACTTGCCACGGCCATGATCTTCGATATGCAATTCTGTTCGCGAATTTCTTCCATTCTTATCGAATACATTTATATCTCTATATTACCGATAAAGGACGTCGCTACAGGATGTAAAAAGGTCTCGACAAGGCACTCAGGTTCTCGTTAATCTCCACAAAGATGGAGAAACTCCAAGAGGTTCATACTTTTGGGTTATAAAAACAACTGGATTACCGTTTATACATTTTTGCATCTTATTTGGACAACTAGTAATTATGTGAAAATTTTAAATGTTCACTGCCGCAGGTACGAAACCTATACAATTTAACTTGCAACGGACAAGCCTTTCATAAAAAAAAAAAATTACAATGATTTTTATCGTATATCATCCACAAGCGCTGTATTTGTACTCGTATACATTATTCGTGCAATTATTTTAATCACGATGCGAGTTCTCGAACGCAATTTACGGTTGAACGCAAATTTTCCTCATGCTACTTTCTCCGTCTTGTAACCGTCCCTTAAAAATCTTGACGATGCCTCGGTATCTTCGGTGCAGTATCCGCGGGGCTAATCGCGAGTAATTCCCCGATCGCTCGTGCACGTATAACGAGAGCCGACTCTCCCGCTGTAAAGAATTCCCGAAGCCGTTGAAGAGTGCGGCGGATATATTCACGACTTTCGCCTTCGAAGTTTTAGAGCACGCGGGAGAATGACGTGCTGTATAATTTCGTGGGCGTATGGAGAGCAGACTAGACGAGGGGATGATAGGGAGGCCGAAGAGAATGGGTAGGGGATGAGCAGCATGGGCGCAGAAACATTTTTCGAGGAAGTGAAATGAGCTAGTAAAGTAACTACGAACAATATAAAATTGTTCAATCCAAATATTCGATTATCTAAATTTTCAAATAATTCAATCAATTCAAATATTAATGGAAAAAATATCTTTTTATTTTCAATCATTAGTATTATTTATTGAAAGATTATTATATTGTCGCGATACCTAATGTGATTTCCTCGCTGGAATATATGAACAACCGTAAGCGAGGAAGTACGCAATTTTGAGGGAGAGGGCGAAGGGAGAGAGCGAATGCCCCCTCTTGCCGCTTCCTGTGGATGGTCGCGATGAGGATTGGCGGAGGTCGGAGCAGCCCGGAGAACACTGTATGCTCTTGCAAACAAATGGCCGGCAATTACCTGCAATTTGCCATATATACGTCGGTACTCCCCTTCTCCCCCCCCCCCATCGATTCGCCGTCTCTCGTTTTCGTGGCTGTTTTTGGCGCTGAGCTTCCATCCCGAGGCGATACATCGATTGCCGGGTAATTGTCAGCGCTCAGCGCCCCGAAACGCAGGTGTAGCGGGGCAACAACGGGACCCGGCGGGCGCCCCGTAAGTGCGTTAATTTATGTATTTCCGCCGAGAGGGACAACCGAGGGTGGTGTCGGAATCTCGCTGCCGGGTAAGGCGCGAAATATCAACGCTGATATAAGCAGGTACGACTATACTAGACCGGCTGCTAACAAGCTGAACAAAAGAAAAGTCTTGAAATTTTGAAGAGATGCCCCTCCTCTAGCTGTTTTACGTTTGAAAGATATAGAAGAGTGAAGGAAAATAAAAGGAATCAATTTTTCTATAATGTAAGAAATGAAATTTTGTCGCTAATATGCGGAACGCGGCGATGAAGGTGATAACATTGGAATATGAAAATTAAATATCACGCGAATATTCAATCGAAGTATATATATATATATATATATATATATATTGAAATAATTTAAAACAATTACATTAATATTAAAATTTTCATATTAATGCTAAATAAAGCTACTATTATGTGGTAATACAATATTTTATATTGCCACACAGCAAAGAAATCGAATAAATCCGACAAAAAATAAAGAATTTACTTGCGATGCAGGAATACGCAGTAACTTAATCAAGGGATTGTTTAAAGGAATATCCTTTTTGCGATTTCTTTTGTTTTTCACTTGCACGTGGACCACATTGATGTCAGTGTCACAGCTGTTATATGCAGCGCGACGGCGTCTCTTTTACCCCCCATGATGGTCCTGTAAAAAAGAAAGGACCCACCCCGCGATGATGGCGAGAGGCACGGAGAGGCAGCGGTGAAAAGAAGCGGTTCGTCGTTGTACGAGGAAGTATCTCGTATGTCCCGGTCGCTCCGGTTCTCCTCCATGGACATTCGATACCGAGAATGCGTATCGCGTGTGCCACTCGTATGTATATAGGATTGTGGCTAATGGCTCGTAGATTACCGCACGTTGCACGCAACTTCGACATGCGCGGCGAAAGACCATCAGGACACGCGATTCTACATGCGAAGGACCGATAGCCGTGTAAAAATCGCGATTCTTGCGGTGGAACGGTAAATCCGAAAGCGTTATACAAAATCAACCTACTAAGTAAATACTACCTCTGAAACGCTGGATCATATATTATTGTCTCAATATTTCTCTTTATTTCTTTTTATCTTTCTTTATAATGTAGTTGTTTTTTGAAACTTTTAATATTAATCCTTAATACAACACGATTGACTTTCCGATTTTTTACTACACACGATGAATCGTTCGTGTCTTGGATTACTTTTGATTATTTTGACAAATAGATATACAAAAATCATAAAGTGATTCTTACATTCATATAATATCTTTAGAAAGCATTTGAAAGGTGTATTAAAAAAATTTTATATTAAATGTGTTATAATCAATTACTTGATGTTTCTAAATTTCGAAGAAAAGAAATGTGCAAGACACACAATAATGAATAATACAATCGTGTATATTAAAACTGTGAAAATACATATATCTATAGAGAAAAGTTGAAAAATGCACAATACACAGATGAAGAATATATGAGTATTCAAAGAAGGGTTGAAGATATTATTGTATAAGTATTGAGTTATTACGAAAGAGCTCATTGTAGTCAAAGTTATTTTGCACCATTACATGCATTTTATTATCATCGTACTTAAACCTTATATAACGGACGTGTGTAATATTTATTTTCGGAGCGCTTCGAGGCTTTGCTTTACAAAGCATCGAATGTTTAAATCCTGATCGAGTGCGTTTTAACTCGCAAATTAAGCATCCCTTTTTCACTGTCATTGACGGAGCACGTAGGCGCGAACGAGTATTTTTTCGAGCCCTCGAGCGTGTAATTAGTATGTACGAAACTTCGTGATCCGCAACCGTCCCGTTTATCTCGTTTATGAAGTCGATCCGCCGGATCCGCCTCGATATATTGATTTTTATTTGCGACCATTACTGAAGTAAAATTTTCGAAATCTGCGCGTGCGAAGTAAATGCGTTCTTCGGGCTCCTCCTTGTGGTCACGAGAGTTGGTCGTAAATATTTTTTCAAGACCACAAAGAAACCTCATCCGGACATTATCACGGGTAGATGTTTTCGATACAGCTTAGGCTAACCGTGGTAGATAATCCGGGACGATGCATCACAGGAAGAACAAACGCAAACTTTAAAAATACACGAACTTTAGCACACCTGGCGATGTACATACAAACGAACGTGTTCCGGGATGGGAAATGCAAATTTCTTGACGCATCTTCATTTCGATGATTTATGATCTTAATCGATAAAAATTGTGTAACACACCGAGTGTGTTCGCAAAAGTTTAAAAAATTATTATATATATATATATATATGTATAAAAAATTTATTATAATCTTTAAAAAATTCCAATTTATGGTACATCTCCATGTTAAATGTACACATTTGCACTTTAATTGCAGAATGCACTTTAATTTGTGTCATCGTGGTGCACAAATTTATATTATTGCTTTGCAATGTTATATCCCCACTTGTCGATGAATTAATTTTTTACTCATTTGCAATTAAGACTTGAATAAATAATATTATATGTATTTTATTATCAATGTGCGTATACGATACTTGCACACTGGCTAAAAATGCAAAGGGAAAGTGCATCGCCGCAAGGAACCCGATATAATGGCTCAACGTAGTAGAGCACACTGGGATTTACTTAATTGCAATTAATGAGGGGAGATATCGCGATAAGGTCACGTGAGTTAAGAATTACTAATGTGCTGACAGGATTAACGTTGTTGAGTAATCGCTCGAGCGCATTCACGAGTACGAATGTAGCACTTATTTGGAGTACCAAATCTTGTGAAGAATACATTTATCACATAAATTACAACGTTAGAGTGTTATACTCTCTACAATGTAGTTAACATTGCATATCGAGTTTCGAACATATACATTTCATATTGTACATATTTCTGTTATAAATTCGCTTTGAATACGTAAAATATTCAAATACTCGACGTACCGAACGTTTTGTCTGGCGTTTATTCACTCTTGCTCCAATTCGAAACAGGCAGAAATCCAGGCGTCGGGCGGACGCTCGAATTTCTTGCGTTTTTTTCCCATAATATCATAAATTTTACCGACCACCCGCGCGCTTTTTATACACGATCGCATAACGTTTTTGTACATTTACCGAGAGATTTTTCTGCAAGGCAAAATTCTGAAACGGCCGGAATGCGTTCGATGTTCGCGGATAAACAATTCTGATGTTGGATTCAGGTTTTCGCGTGGGAGCGCGTGTGTGCGTGCACGCGGTGCTTCATGGGCGTAATGTTGACCGACCAGTGCATCGTTGCTTGCACACACACAGGTAACGCCGCTGCCACGTGCGTGAAGGGAAAGGGCCGCCGCGGCGCGGCGCGAGGCGGCTCGTCTGATTGACTGAATTTATGGGGTCTACTTATCGCGCACTTACCGCGTTGTATATCAACAATGACACCCGCACCCGCGGGCGCTCCTTTCCGTCTGCCCCCCTTTTGCCTTCCCGACAGGCCCTTTTTACGCCTTTCTCCGCTGCACCTTCCACCTCTCACCCTTTACCGCGGATAAATCGCCGGTAAACGCGGCCGCGCCCTATTTCAAAGACTGTGATGCTGCGAATATGCAGTGCATGTGTATATATATATATATACCAGGCCTGCCCAATTTGAGCTCCGGAGCAAAACGTAAAGCCATCGACGCAAAAAATTCAATGTGGGTAAGATTTCGGGGACTGTAAAGTGGTGATACGCATCTAAGTGACGCTTTACAATTCTAAAATCTTACTCATTGAATTTTTTTAATGACTGCGTGTTTGCTCCGGAGCTCAAATTGGACAGGCCTGATATATACAGACATAGAAACTTATTTGTGATAGGAACATCCTGTGATGAAATTGTTAAAAGTTTAAAAAAGACACGGAAAAAACGATTTTGCGAAGTATCTAAAATTTTAACTTTAGATATAGATCTGAAAATAACTTTGTTGGATTATCAAAATAATTGTGTAGAACGTTTAAGTTTTATTGATGACAAAGCTGTAAAAGTTTTAACATTCTAAAACAACAGTTTGAGAGAGAGAGAGAGAGAGAGAGAGAGAGAGAGAGAGAGAGAGAGAGAATATATTTATTTTAATGATCCGAAGTTATTTTCGAATCTGCATCTAGCTAAATTTGTAGAAGCGGCAAGTATAAAAAAGAAATAAATAGAAAGTAGAAATATAAAAAATTTTATGACTTTTTCGCGAGTCCTTTCTATTTTATTAATTACTAAATTTTTAAATATCTAGCAAAACCATTCTTTCCATAAAGTTATCCTCTCTACTGTCATCTTTTTAAGACGTAGCAATTTCTTTCGTCACGAAAAATTTATTTCCCTTATAGTATCTGACAATCATAATAATGGATAAGGTACAATGGTTTACCTTCGTTAAAATCAATTACGAATCGCATCAGGTATATGTGGTAGCCGTAAGAATGCCGTTAAGACACGACTTCCTAAAACATCAGGTTGTTTCGTCGACGTCGCGTCGGTCGAGCATGCGATAAACAATTTATTAATGAACTATATGAGTACGTCTGAATACGAATGTAGTTGTACGATCGTAACGACAACACGTGTCGCGACGATATCTCCTATCACTTCTGGACGTCCTGGCCTCCGGAGTACACCCCGCAGGGGCGCCAGGAAACGACCGTCACACATCACGATCGTGAATCACGGAAACAGGAAAGCCTCGCCCTCGTGACTCCAATCGAAATTGGTGTCGTCAGAATCCGGAACTCGGGGAGGCGCCGGCGCAAGGCTCGTAAAGGCACGTAATATGTACATCGCATCTGTGACAATAAATTGCATGCGCTGCGTAAATCTCGCGAGGGCACGTTTCGCACAACGTGTGTGTTTTATTTCATTAAATCGGCGAAGCGTTCCAATTCGGTAATAAATTTTGACGAAATATTCCATCGTGAAAATTCTGAATTCGTTTTAAGGCAATCAATGTTCGATAATCATTTTATTTTTAAATTAATTTGAACATAGTTATTAAATATGAAATTTCATTGATATTTGATTTAAATAATAAGGGGCTTTTATAAAGGATAGATTGTTAAGTATCAAATTCGAATTAGATGTTTTGTATTCCGTCATGAGGATCCGGCGACTGCGAACACGTCAAAGGCTGTAATATAATATTTTTGGATAGGACTCCAATAGGCACTCCTATCAGGTGGTTGTCGGCAATAAATTCTAGAGATTCCGTCGAGATCGTCGGACATCAAACAATGGAAACATGAGACTCCGGACAGATTCAATTGTTTCGGACATGTTGTTTTAATGCGAGGTGGCATAGGTTCTCGTTGAGCGATGGCACAGGAAAGAAACGTCGTGAATGTCAAAAAGGTAGATTGTCGAAAGAATATTAATGGTGAAACGTGTCTATATGTCTCGTATATCTAGATATTTACGAATTTATTAAGAAGCTTCAACTGTGTCTATTTTTGATAATTTGGATTGAATGTGAAACTTTTGCATAAATCTAATTTGCATACGTATGACTTAAATTCTGTATATTTATGGCAAAGTTCGGCAGATACAACGTAAAAATTGGATGTTGAATTAACGAAACCATTTTATACGCAGGCATAAATGGTCAAGATCGTTACAAAGAGCGTTTCTTTGCGGCGTTTCGTTCGTATTTCGACCTGCAGTTCGATTCGTTGGATGTAGGATGGGCGGATGAGGCAAGAAAGCAGTTCAGGTCATTTCTTACACGAAATACATTAATCATGTGGTCAAATCTCGACTCGTGTGTTAGCCTTCAACTTTTGAAAAAATTAAGTTTCTATAGCTCAGTCAATTGCTCATCGTTTACACACGTATGCACATTTTGAATTTTCGTTTTACTTTTGATGAAAAAATTATTTAAAAAACAATTTTGGGAGGCTAATTTAACATTAGCTCCCCCCCCCCTCACCCAACTACAAGCATTAGAATTAATTAGAGTGAAATTAGC
>NW_017305569.1:669343-695527 GCF_001594115.1 Trachymyrmex septentrionalis | reverse complement strand
ACAATTTTGGGAGGCTAATTTAACATTAGCTCCCCCCCCTCACCCAACAAGCATTAGAATCACCCTATCCTACAAGCATTAGAATTAATTAGAGTGAAATTAGCCCTCCCAAACTTGTTTTTTAAATAATTTTTTCATCAAAAGTAAAACGAAAATTCAAAATGTGCATACGTGTGTAAACGATGAGCAATTGACTGAGCTATAGAAAGTTAATTTTTTCAAAAGTTGGGGGCCAACTTTGCACGAGTTGAATCTTGTGAAAAATTTTTACGGCTCATTTTATTCATAAAAGTTCTCGATAATATTTTTAGAGGCTCTCTTATTCTAAACGGGATCTGTTTATCAGTATTTCACAGGAAATGTCAATTAAAATGTCGAATGAATTAACACACACAAAAATACATACTAGACGCATGTAATAATTATTCATTTCAAGTATTTCAAAAGTTTATATATCCGTAAATTCATCGCAACCATTAAATTTATTCAAAATATGTTTTGAAAATCTTAGTAAGTTTAATACTTCAATCAAGATTATTAAATTAAAACTTTGATTATTATATTTGCTTATTATATAAAGTACTCTTATTGATCAATTTTATATAATATTCTTAAAAAAAATTCTTGTTTTTGAGTACATAATGAGTTTTTTAAATTTACAATAAATATATTTTAAGATTATTATCAAGAAAATATTTCTTTTATTAAAGATAATCATCAAAAGAAAGAAAGTAAATTGATTAATCACTTTTATTAGCAATAGAATATTTTTCTGTATGAAGACACTTTCATATATGTGGTTGTAATTAATATTTTACATTTGAAAATTATTTGCCATTGATTTTATATAAAATTATGAGATTGTTTAACTTATAGAGAATACAAATACGATATAAAATTGTTGAAAGATAGTGGAAATAAAAGATAAAGAGCTCATCACAAATCTTTGAAATAATCAAAAACTATCCTCGACAGCTTTCTAATTAGACTTTTGCACCCCCATATTATCGCATTGTGCACACATTTTGTCCACGTCAGAAACTTTCTGTTCTTTAGTGAAAACGAGGGTCTCGGATGGCAAAAGAGGCGCCGAGGTTTCGTTAATTTAACGATTTAAAAAGCCATCGGGTAATTCCTTTACCACAAGGCGACGCCTGCAGGATGGTTATCCAAAATATGCAATTTCCGAAAATATCCCCTTACACGGAACGCGGAAATTACAGGGTGGGAAAAGAAGTCCCTAGAACGGTCCTGAGGGCTCCTCCGACGGTCGTTGCGGATGTTTCCTAAAGTCGTCCTAGAGACGCCATCGTAAATGGCAGCTGTTTATTCGAAATTCTCCGACGATAGTAACCTCTTTTCCTACAAGCTTCGTAGCTCGTCAAGGAAACTGATTTGGTCTATTCAAAATATAATCATGTCGCATTAACGAGTAATTGCCGGTTCGGGGACTAATTTGAAATTATAGTCATCGCACGACGTGCCATTTTTCGGAACTTATTCTCCGGAGGTCTCTCACAGAAATAACCTTTCTGATAAATTAGAAACTAATGAAGCAATTTTGAACGACGTCCAAATTTTCTACGAAATCAGCTCAATTTTGCTTATATGTGTATAATAAGTTACACTTATTCTTTAAGAGATCAAACAAAGTTATATGTCTATTAAAAACTTGCGTTATTCTTATCGTCATTTATGAAGTAGCAAACATATAGAGCACTATGCATACAAGATTGGAATATCACAAAAATTAAACAAATCCTACGTTATATAATTCTTTCGTTATTCCTTGATTGATTTTTCCGTTGCAACGATTATGCAGTCCGTTGGTGATGCAGTCATCAAGGCGCCAAAATATCCTCTGATGATCAGCGGATGCACAGGTACGTCTTGTCTTCGGAGTTTAGAGAGGACCATATATCAATATGCCGGACAACGCTTCGAACCTTGAAGATATTCATCGTTTGAAATCGTGTTTCTATAACCTCTCGTCATTTTAATGATTTCCGTGACAAAAAAAAAATATTCTAAGATGCAGCTTAGCTTTGTTATCGTGCTATATTTATTATGCCATCACATATTTTCTGTCTCAATAACTTTTATTGTGTAAAGAAGTCTAAATCGTTTATAGTTGCGAGATGTAATTAAATTATATTTTTATTAGTGTAAATTAAACGAAATGACTACAAAGAGGAAAAAGTTATCTCATAGAGGTGTTCTTTACGGTTACGCAACCTGGTATTTTGAAAAATGGAAGATTTTCCGAGTTTGCACCTTGCGATAATTACGGAAGGGAAAGGTATCTTAACTGACAGAGAAAACGTCGTGACTCCACGAAGGAGGTTCCTCTGACCTGTAATTTCATACAATTACGCAGTTTGTGCACCTCCCATTCGACAGTCACTCAGAGTGTTCCAAACGGGACGGGTATATAATGTTCTACGGTATTTTCGAGAATTCCCAGTCATGACGTTATCCAAAATCTTTAAATGGGCGACAGAATCACAAGCCGACAATAATACTAGGGATGTGTAGGCGCAGCAAGTTAATTGATACTTTTGCTTTAAGTATAATCATTACAGCTATATAAATCAACGTCCAAATGTGTTTTGTAGCAGTTGGAATGACATTTGTATTATATTCGAGATTTATTGCGTTCTTAAGATCGAAGAGCTGTTGTGGCTAGTTTTCAATGTTCAATAAACAACTAAAAGTCTCATTATATATTATATCTTAAATTGAATTAGGTTATAATCGCTACCTCAGTTAACAAAGTAATTACAAAAAATGTATTTGTTAGAGAATTAAATATAAATATAAATTAAATAAATATATAGCTCAAACTCTTGTTGAAGTTATAACAATTCTATCTGTTTTGATTATAACAGAAATGGTCATTTATTAAATACGTAATATGTCGATTTCACAGGATTAAACTTATATAATACCGAGTATTTTTTCCTGCTATTTCAGCGTCGGTAAATTGCGCGATTTGTGCTTCAAGAATATCGTTTTCGCGGCGGTATCGCGTCGCGAAGCAACAAACTGGATCAGATAAACGAAAGCTTATGGTTTTATCGGAGCGGAGGTGGAAACGATCGTCGATGACCGAGGCATCGACTCGGGATAAACGTAGTGCGTGCCACACATGATTTTCGAGAATTCCCGGAACACCTATTTATAATATAAACTTTTACATGGTATTATGAAAATGAGTGCGGATTGGTGCCTCATTAGCGGCACTAATAAGAATCCCTTCGTGTGGGCGCTTTGTCCCTACGAACCCAAAATTATCGTTAAACTCACGGTTGTTCCGTGAAAATCTGGAATCATTCTACAAGGAAGGTCCCTATCGATAATTCCAATAATTAGGCTCTTTTATAGGAAATTTCAGTAGATATTCGTTATAAGTTTCCATCCATTTGGGAATCAGGAAGGAGGGAACGTTTAACAAAAGGTTACGTAACGATTATTATTGTGTGAAGGAATTTTTAGATCGTGTTTCAAGGTAGCGTGATTAGTTAAGTTTGAAAGTGCACCTGTAATGCAGCTAACCGTCAGACACACCTGTCCATGAATTGCCATTTTACGATAAAATCGATCGTAAGACCTTACAAGAGTCTTTAAAAATTAGTTTCTAACAAACTAACGCATTATTGCGATAGATTAGATTTTTAAAAATTAAATATAGTTATAAATTGTTAGATAAAGCTCTAAAATAATTAGTGGAGACTTGCAGGTAATGAAAAATAGATAAAACATTTACGAATTTATTTGTATTCCGTATTCCGTAATAACAGAAATTGTTACCGAATTTAGAAATATGTTTGAGACTAGCTTGGCAAAGATTATCATCGTATTGAAAAAAAACCAACCGCGGGAAAACTATCGTGCCAACAGGTACGTACGTAGTTAAGTGGGCGTGACTGCTCGTAAAAAGTGATTCGTAAAATATGTACGCTGCAGAAACAGGCACTACCATTAAGGCAGCACGCTAATATGAGCACAATTAGGTCTCAATGTACGAAGGATTTAATGCTCTTTATGCTAACTTGCTGCTCTAATCCTGGTTTTATTATTCTAACCGTTTATCAAGAAATCGATTTAATCTAACTTTAGTTGGAAAAGTTATATAAATTGTATATTAAAAGCACATAATTAAGACCAAATTATAATATAAATATTTTTTTTATAACAGTATTTCAATGGGCATCCTAACTTTTTGAAAAGTTAGTCTTGGCTCTGCTGTTTGTAAGTGACAAGTATATTATAAATTGTATTATTAGAAATCAACTCGTGGTTGTCTCATAGACATTTCTCATGTGGATGTTTTATTGAAGTATTGAAAAAAATATAAAAGTAATATATAATAACATGCGATAGAAAAGAAAAGAGCTCTCTCGCCACGGGGGAAGGAAGCACCCCTCTTGCGACACGTGTGCCGTGACATGAGAATTTTTATGGTGTCACCCTTCCGATTCTCGAAGCCTGAACCCATAGCCAGTGCATTGTAAAAATGTCGTTGCGATTTACATACTCAAATTCGGTTCGGCTCTCGTAAACGCAATGTGGTTTTACGGGGCAACCGTACAAATGTGTACTCATGAATCGTATATTGATTCGTTTCTATATACTTATGGATACACTCACGGGTTATTAGCTTTTTTATTCGTATCTAACCGCCAAGGCGGAGCACACTGTCAAGAATTTTATAAAAAATAATTTCTTTTAAAAACATTCTTTTTTTAATTTTAGTTGTTTCTTGTTTGTTATTGTCATTGACTACATTCAACAGAGAAAGCAGCATCTGTTGTAAGATTCTTTAATATAATTGGTTTATACATTTATATCCAGTAAGGAATTAAGGATAAGACCAATCATATTAAAGAATTTTACAACAATGGCAGAACTGATTTTTCTGCTAAACACACCTATTTGAGATTACGCTGCATCCTCAGATTAAGCAAATGAACATAGACAAGTTATGAATGAATAATTTATCTCAATGAATGGGATCGATGCTTCTATTAAGTCAAGTTATTTGTGTTTGTTCGTATTTGCTTGCTTCGTCTGGATTCGGCTTTATACCTACTTGTGAATTTTTAGAGCGTGATCGAGGTGATAGAGGCTGCTTTTTCGCAATTTTCTATTTTTTAAAATATTTATTGTCCTAGGAATAATCCGCTAATTATTAAAAACGTTATAAAATTGTATTGGAAAATATTATAGTAATACATCATAATACGATGTGTCATAATGAAACACAGAATGGAGTGTATTTATAATGACATCAGATATAAGTTAAGTTTAGTGGGACTTAATTTTGACCGATCCTCTTACATGATGAAAGTGAAATATTCGGAACTTGATTCTATTCCTCATAAATTCAAGTGGTTTATCAGTGTCATTCGATCAATGCGTTTCATACGCGATAGATCAATGCGTCTGATCGATCAAGCATGATACGGCTCTCATTAATTTGGTATAGTGAGATAGGTATTTAACGCCCCATCTATCTATAATCCGATCTGCATATAGTATTCAGTTCGTCATTAATATACGATATATCATCGTGGATTATCAAGCATATGGTCGTTGCACTTATAGCGGTTATTTGAATAACAATATTCCGGCATTAGATGGGTCACCATTTGTAGCACCTAACGAGTTCTTATGCAAATCCAACCTTATTCTGGCAAGTCATAATATTGAAAGGATTTAACGATTCGTTTAACCAGACTTACGCGACCTATGAAAAATACAATCATCAAGGGACCGAAAAGGGAGAAGTAAAATAACTGCTTATAACTAATAACTATGCGCCGACAAAGTGATTTGTCGCGAGTATAATGTTCGAGTCACGATGAGATTGTCGTAAGAAATAACGTTAGGAGATGATGTTATCACTGGAACTCCTATGAAACTTTTCTTCAGGCTCTATCTCGAGATGTATTATAAATAAAATTTTACCAATAATAATCGAAGAATAGAAAGTAATTTCACTTTATTTCTACATACATGTGGCGCTCGATATTTTCAGCGCCTCTAAAAGCGCCACTATGAATACCAGATTGTAAGGAGAAAATTATAGACTCGTCGTGTAATTTAGGATCGCGACTAGCAGAGCCGGGATCGTTGGTGGTTCTCTAACGATACATCGTACGACATGGTACTGTCAGCTTGTTATATAGTATATTCTACTATATAAATACTATGCCATAAATACTTTGCCGACTCGCGGTATTAGATTAGGCCTAAGTAGAAGATCCGACCGAATGTAAATTTGCGAATACGAGACACGGGGAGGCTGGCGTCCGCCTTCTCGGTATTTTACTCTCGACTCGGGTGGCTACTGTTGGCGTCCCTTTATCCCTTCTTTCTCCTCCCATCGCGACGTAGCGAAATAATCCAGAAATCGTATTCTATTAGCATCGGAAACGATGTACAACGACAACATTTTGAAAAAAAAGGCGGTCCGGCCTCCTAGAGCACAGTCGCGAAATAACTGCATCGAAATCAATTCCTTATATGCGCGGCTATGGTCCTTGGAGTCCTGTGAGAATGTAGACGATCGCGAAATCGCATATAAATTAAGGTTTCAACATTTTCGGGCCGGTCCTTTGTCGGATTCACCGATCCCAGGGGAACTGCTTTGCCTCGCAAAACAAAAGGAATAGAGCGAGCAGGATCGCGACGAGTTCTATTTTCGAAGTCGTGTGCGAGTCGCTCGAGTCGTTCTTCTAATCCTTCGTAAATGAGATATTTCTCAAAATGATAATATCTCACATGAACGTATGAATTACTTTCTGAGGACTAAAAGAAATATGAAACGAAGAAATATGATTCTGCATGTGCTAATAGCGACACGTTAATGACGACACGATGAAAAATCTATGTGGTTAATCTGATAATTCAATCAAGTTGGATACAATTCTCAAGTGAAGATACATGAAACACACACGTTTTATCATCTTGCTGATCCGCGCAAGAATCTAAATAAAAACAGAACATACGCGAAGAACTTGATTTGCACATCTAATATGGTTTTATTCTCGTAATGCGCGATACGCGATACTGTCCAACGATGATCGATGCGGTCGATAAATCTGTGATCCTTCGTGTTAGCGTACCCGACACACTTCGCACCACGATTAGATCACGGCGAGGCTATTAACCCGAATATCCCATGATTACCTACGAGCTGCATCGAGATGTAATTCCGTGTGTACTTGGCTTGAGATCCCTAAGATCAGCTGAGTCATAACTGGTAGACACGTGAATTTACGATCGCTTCATGCAACGAGCCGAAACGAGATGAAACAACGTTTGTATTGTTTATCCGTTAAGTCGGGATACTTTTGAATCCTATAGGGATTTCCGGATTATATAATTTCTCGATCCTTTTGATGAATTTAAGATCCTTAGGATAATTTATTTCTAAAATTGGCGAATTAAGAAGAACGTAGTGGTGTCACTAATAATCAAAGATTTCTCGAAAATTGTGCTAAACGAGTGTATCATATTTTTGAAATTTTTGGTACATAAAGAAGGTCATTAAAATTAATGCGTGTTGCAAACTAAAATGTATGGCATAATTATGAGAATTATGATTGAGCGAGACACTCGGTAGATATGTTAAAATTTCGCTCTTCCTCGGATCGGTGAGTTACACATTGTACTCGTGACTTTTCGATGCAGCGTGCATGACTAGCAATGAGCTCCTCGTAATGCAGGTTAATCGATGCACCGACCCGTATAAAACGCCAGCAGAATAAGTACGATGCAGTAGACGCGAAGAAATGCATTTGGCAGACAACGCATTCTTTTGTAACTGCTTAACGTTTGGTACTTGTCTACGTTTTTAACATAGTACTAGTCAAAATAAATCGAGCTGAGTCTAATGACTTTGAGCACTTTTTGACGTAATTTATTTCTTATTTTTTTAAATTGTAACCGCATCTATATTAAGAGAAAAGTGTATTTGTGACTGTAATTATATGGTAAAATAATTATGATTAGGTACTCTATTTTTACGATTATTACTGTTTGTAATATTGGTAGTAATAATGTTTTCTAATATGTTTTCTAATATGAAAAAATTATACTAAATTATAATAATTTTAAATATTAATTAAAATATCAATACATAAATAAAATATACATATAATAAAATAAACGTTTTTTAGTAAATGCAATTGCAATTATTGTGAATATACAGTGAATTTGTTTTTAGTTCACTTACTATTTATGTGACAGTAATAACTGAAAAATACGTAAAGATGAAACTAAAGATTTTCAAGCAGTGTATATGTGTTTTAATATTATCAATAGCACAATTAACTATATTTGCATGACTAAAACAACTATAAATTGTAATTAAATAATGGTAATTGTGTTTACCATTTTTGTCCCCAATGTATGATAAACCGTAAGCGCTAAAATTTTTTTCTAATTACTTGCCTGTTAAGAGATTAAAGTATCTTTTTTTTTCTTTAACACAATGAAATTATAGTATTCTATGTATTCTTGTATCTTCAAAATAACCCTTCTTTCATATATGCCTTTTATCAACGATATTGTCACGCGGCAAAGTGTTAGTTCTATTTTGAATCTAAACGTGTAGGATATACCTGCATGGCAGTAGAGAATATTGCGTAGCTTTTTTCTAACGAATAGCATCATGAATTTTAATTTTTATAGGTCGCAGCATAAAAATCGACACATGGCATGCCGACGTAGCAATTTCTGATCGCGCATAATTTTCATGAATTTTAATATCTCGTCGAAGTAACCCTTTTCGGCAGCCACCATTAGCGCGATTCAACCGAAACTGAAATATCACCGTGCGCTAATAGTCTCAGCGCATTTTAATATCTACCTGCTAAAAGGGGATCGCGCGAGATCTTTGTGTCTCCGTGCAGATGTCAGCCGCGTGCAACCGAAATCAAAAATGACTCGCTGGAAAAAAAGGTGTAAGGAGGGCGCAACCGGGTCTGTTGACGTTTATTGTGTCTAAACGGTTGGCGGAGGCGCCATTAAAATTTTCTCGCCTCGCGCGCGCGCTTTTTCTCTTTTTCTTTTTACCTTTCGCGAAGGTCGGGGCCCCGGATCTGTGTGTTGCTGCAAGTCAGCATGGGAAGCCGCGAGGCGCGTCGGATAACAGAATCGACGTCGAAAAAAAGCGTAAGCAGCCGCGGCCCGAGAGATACGCTCGACGATTCTTACGTTCTGTTACTTATTGATTGATGGCTTGTAAAAGGGTTCCGCGCATTTTGTTCGGTGTTTAGTCATGCAGAATACTCGCCGGCTATTCATGCGCGCTTTCGCGCGGCATATGTACCTCTTTTATAGCGGCACATATTTTTTTTTTTTGCAACGGGTTAAGCAGTCATCGGCATGAATTAAATATTTCGTATATACGAAACGGTCCGAGGTCTATCGAGTTTATCCAGTTTAGGCAGCGATTGGACAGCGGTCACTTCGAGTTTTTGCGTGTAATAAACTTGTCAGCATCGAAAACTGAGCATGAACGATAGAGTCGCGCGGTACTCAATCTTGCAGCATCTTTCATAAATTCGTCCCCGACAATGTTCCGTCCTTGGCGTGCATAAGCAGGTCGCTCCTTGCTCACCTGCCACACAGAAGCGGACACGAAAGCCTAGCCGTAATTTAATAACCGATTCAACCTTTAGTTTCGTGAACGGCCATGGAAGAGGTGGAGGTGATGGTGCACTAAGTGCGGCGCGGAGAGACGGAATTGGGACTAGCGGGCGAAGTCCGAGCTGAGTTTAAGGCCTGAAACGGGCCTCATAAATAAGCCGGGCCAGAATTACAATAATCCGATCCAATTAAAGCGGAAATTTATAGTCGCAAAAAGCGTAGACGCGACCCCCACCAGCAGCCGACGATTTGCATTTCAAAATTTGCAAGCGTAATTTCAAATTTGCTTAATGGGGCCCGCGAGTAGCTACGTAATAGATTCCGCTTTCATATTCGGCAGACCTACGTACTACGCTGGAAAGATAGCGAACGGGCCCGCTTAAAAGAGGCCGCCACCCATTATGAATTTCATACAGTGCCCCGTTTTTTGCTCCCTTTTTCAGCGAAGCAAGCGACCCAGTAACTTCGGGTCCATTTACCATACTTTGCTCGGGGTGAACTCCAGCCAGCGCCGCTAGCCTACGCTACTCTCTATCAGAATCAATTTCCACGGATCGTAATATTCTATCGGGCCTTAGATCCAATTATCGATGTCTGCTGGTGTTACAGCACGATATTCCCATGTAATTTCTGTAGTAATGCCGTATATTGCATATTCAATAACAGCTATTCCCTAATACACACACACACACACACATTCTGTGTTGCAGATGAATTTTTCTTCTACATTACAGGCGATTTTATTTTAAGAGCTCTTTTTTTTATTAAAAATTTAGAATTTTTCTTAACGGTTAATAGTTTAATCGTTTGATAATTTAATATGGTTTTCTAATTTATGCGAATATATACGAGTATGTACATTATAATTTTGAAAGTTATTTTTCACGAAGGCGCGAGAGCGCTCTAACACCCCGCGCCGTTCTATCCGGCACCTGACGTGTGATTATTCTGCCATTATTGTCGAGGGCTCGAAACCAGATCTAACAATCATCATCGCGCAGGACGACCAGCCGATCGGTGCCAAATTCATAGGGGCACCGGTATACTTTCTGGCTGCCGATTAGCATAAATTATTTGCGGTCAAGGTGACCGGACACGAGGCCCCTCGTTCCTTCGGTGCAGTTCTCCGTTCGCTAATGTCATACATTCGATCTTTTAAAGGCGCTAAAAGCGGCGCCGCAAGGTGTCGATTGCAGGAACCCAAGGTCCGCGATGCTGCCAGCAGCCGGAAGCCCAACGATCACCATTTGAATGGGCATAACACACCATCATATTTTTCATTCCAATCATATTTAAACGATTATTTCGGGAACGTTCTTATCCATGCTGATTTTAGGATCGGACGGTTCAATTTCACGTTTCACGATCGGACGAAATAACAAGCTCTTTGTCTAACGTTCGCAATGTCCGTTTATTCCCGTTAGGGTATTTAAAAGCAACGTTGAAGTTTTCATACATTAAAAAGCTTTCACCGGTAATCTCCTCAGCCTCAATCGCTAATGCAATAATATCCGTTCATTTTTTTATGGGACACATATATTAAATATTTTCAGCATATGGCGTTCGTAAGCAGCAAAGGAGGCATAAAAACAAACCGCCGTCGAAAAATGAAAGCAAACTTTGTCAGAGAACTGATAATTTCGTTAAATTAATGGCAGACGCCGAGATCGAAATGGGTCAATCGGGACACGACTGGTTTCTGCAATTATCAAGGCTGCCTCATAATTTTTGGCGATTACTCGATAATCTGTGCATTAGTCGGCGAAATCGCAACGCTACAGCGAAACTCGCTGTTCGGATTATCGGGATTTAACTCTGAATTAAATTAATATGATACTTAGCACGGTTCCGCATTCAGTTTTATCCCGGCGCATTCGTAAATTGCACGGTAATCGCTTAACGAACCACCTTCCGAGATTGTTCCTCGTAAATTTTTACGACAGGGTCCGCGTCGACTTGTTTTCGTGTACGTAACCCACTTTATAAATCTGCCTCGCCTTTCGCACCCCGTTCGAAAACTTTACGACGCGCATAGCGCGCTTTCCATCCCGCTAATTATTGCCAAATTGATGTTTCTTGCGTCTGACATATCGGTACCTTTTACCGTGTTATAATACAATATTCGTGATTGTTGTGTAACGGCGGTTCTGTCCAAAAAGCAATATTCGGGAGATCTCAGGTAATTACGCACAGCAAACATTTACAAAGAGTGTCGATGTGACGAAACACGACGAGATCTCGTATGCAATTTATACCCTTATTTCCTTGTACAAGTAATATTTTAACGTGCCGTATCGCATGCGAACGTCCACTTTGCAGCGTAAACGTGACGACGACGTCATTCATTAATTACGTTAACAACGCGTAGCGTTGCTCGGACGGGCATGAGACGGCCATAATTTCTGACCGGATTGAGCCGTCAGCGAAAGTGCAATATTTTACCGAGATGGCGACCGATAGGTAGCCATCAACAGCGGAATACTAAACAGCTTACGGAAGATCCGTTAGAATCCAAGGGATCTGAAACTCACCTGCGTATCTCCATCTTGACACCGGTCGACTTTTCTCGCGCGTTTACTCGCGCCAACTTTCTTTCATTGGAGATTTTTGATATTCTTGCTGGGCTTACTTTCTCAAAGATATTGAATCTACGATCGAGAGATGGGTACGGTCGATGCTCACGAACGGACCATTCAATTTCTTAGAGTCACGAAGCGCGGTCTTTCTAATCTGTTTGCGAATCTGTCTCGAAGAACTTCTCTTTTCTCCTCAGATGTCGCCGCGATAACAAAGTTTTAACAAACCGAATTTTAATTTGAATAACTGAAACATTTGTTTGCATATCATATCTGTCGTTTCACTTTTCTTCCCCCAAAGTTATTCTGTGCTCAACGTTGGTTAGTCGGTTGGATCCAAATTCCGCTAGGAACCCTCGTGTTGTTTTGTTTCATGACGCTAACGTGAACTCGTAAGCGGATCGGAATGCCGAATTCAAGAACGTGAAACATGGCCATAGCGAAACATGGCCCTTGCGCTTGTTACGCTACTGGAATAAAATGTATGTTGAGCAACCCTTCCTTAAAATGGCCAGGCATTGTTCGGTTGCCTTGGATGCTGAGAACGAGCTTAAAACCTGATCTACAATGTGCTCTTTACTTTTTGCTTCTTGTGTTCTACCTCTTGCCTTTTTCTTCAATGTACCCCCTTTTTATCAACAATCGTGTTTCTTGTCGCGTGCCTCTTCCAAAGTTTATCAACTTTTATCTCGGACAATAGGAAACGAAGAAACAAGAATATTGTAATATTCAAAAATGGTAAAAAAGGATACAAAGAACGCACTGTAAATTAAACTTAAATCTCGTAATGCGTTTAATGCGCGTATGTGATTTCTAGTATTTTGTATTTGCCATCTTGGAATATTACAATATGAGTCGATAACGTCGACTCGGCATCGTTTATAATAAAAAGGACGAGCGTTATTTTGAAATGTTACAGATGTGATGAATTTTGCAGAGGTTTGCGAACCTTTTCTTTGGCGTAAAATACAAGTTGTTCGACTTTCGGTGCAGCTGGCGAAGATCACAGGTCTATCTGGGATGATCTGTGGACTGTAGATCCGATGGCGGGATCGAGATCGAAGCGAGATACCGGTAGAAACCCCATGGATTATGCTTGTACGATGTCGTGTTGTAACCGTGTTAAAAGTTCGCCATTGTGGCGGTCATTGTGCAGCTTGTCATCGGATGCATTTGGAAGAAAAATATTTTGCCCCTTTTTCTCACAATACTCTCTTCACGTCATCATGTCAACGTTAACGAATTTTATGGATAGTCTTAATGAACGTTAGTTTTCACAAGCATGAAAAAATCTTTCTATTCAAGGTTTCTTAGAAATATCAATTTTTATAAAATATATTTTCTTTTTAATTCGATTTTTATTCTACGCTATTTTATTATATGTGCATAATGAAAAAAAGGATTCTGTTAATTTAGCAAGCCATCAGTATCTTTAACAAATGATTTGTACATAAAGCGATAACAGATTATTGTTGTGATTGATTGCTATTTCAACTAATTATTAGTAACAGAAGCACTTTACACCTAATCTATTTTTTGATGGACCGTAACAAACTCATTTCTCTCAGTGTATAATCCATGTCTGCATCATTGATCGAAAAACGCATCTGGGATTAACTTGAACGTGTCCACCCCTTACGCAGTTCCACTTCCGTCCTAAACTTTTATGGTCGGTACTAAAGGCACATATCCGCTTTACAGCTGGAGATTTAAATTTCCTGGTTCATGGAAACTTTGCTGGAAATCGGCGATTTTATTTCCTCGCGTAAAATAGCTCGTCCAACAGCGGCATGTCAGAGCGGATAGCTTTTTACGACTGGTCCTACGTGCCGCGTCATGAAGGATTTCGAGTTTTAATTGCCTTTCCGAGGAAGTGCACGCCTTAAGTTGCTTACTTAACCCGAGCTCTTTCGGAGGTTCTTCAAAGGATCGAACGATCGAATTTCCTGGATATTTTTGGAAGCAAATGGCAAGCATAAAAGATCTTTTTAATCGTCAAATTTTCCAAGAATTTACATATTTGAAATAAATTTATGATAGATATATTTCTCGAAATAATCACGGTTTGTGACATTCATGACGTAACACCTTTTTATTATGGCAATAGCCTCTCTCGATCTCTCCTTTCACTCGAGATTGCTGGAAAACGTGTTGATCTGCTGACAGAAAGGAGCTGAGAAGTGGTTTCAGCCTTGTGTCTCGATTAGCACGAAACAACTTCCCTGTCTGCACCTCTTCCGCGTTTGAGGTATCGTGTGCACGAATTCAATCCAAGTACAGACCGCGCGCATGGATGAGGCGCGTTACCAATTAGTCTTCGTACAATCCCGCTCGTTATCCCACGAGATACCTGATCGCAGATCTTAGCTTGCGCGCGTTGTACGTCTTTATCGTCAACAGGATCAAATTATCCGTGAAAGGGCGGACACACCCGAGTAACTCCAGAAATCGGTACATGGTTACCCGCGCTCTCGATGAAATCCAATATGTTTCGAGGATCATCATAGCGATTATATGTTCCAATAGGATATCCTCAACGAGAGTACAATATCGTCTTTTAACTCTATTTTCTATAAAGTAATTGCGAAACTGTCAATGACTTTTTAATAATTATATCTATCACACGCACTGAAATATTTGGTTCTTTATCACTTTCTTTATTTTCGTAGTAATTTATTCACTTGGTCTTTTTAGCGAATAACAAACATTGGTACTTTTACTGTGTTCAGAAACTTTATTCGGATACGTTCATGTAGTATTTTCTTTCATTTTTATTGTTCACCGAATATTAAATAAAGATAAACATAATCAGAGGTGCCACGGACTTGGAAAATCGGGAAAGGTCAGGGAAATCGAAATTGATCATCGAAAACAGGGAAAACTCAGGGAAATGTGGAAAAAATCTGGAATTTTTAAATTCATTCACAATTCTTTTAAACTGATCCTATTTCAAATAATTGTTATAATTTTTTAAATATTATATCTGACGTTTATAGTCAAATTCTTTTTTCCAATACTAATTTATTGTTCGTTGGCTTGAATTTATACCCAAAAAATTTTATTACGCTACTAAACTTCTTTTACGTTGTTTTTAATAATGTAGGCTAGCTTTACTACAATACTTGATTCTAAATGTGAAAATTTAGATATTTTATATTGGTCACGAAAAATGTACCATTTTTATTTGGAAAAAATCTGGAGAAAATCAGAGAATTTTAAAATTCAATTTCTATGGCAATCCTGATATAATATATGTGTGCACTCAAGTGAAACTTCTGATGAACGCAGCCTAGTGTTCAATCTTGAATGATGATTGCCATAAAATGCCGAAAAAATAGTATTAGAATCTATAATAGTTTATTTTTGGTTGTGGTAAAAGGAATATGTTGCCAACATTCAAACAGAATGGTCGACATGAACAGCGATCGAGGACGATCGTCGACAAGTCCAGTGACCTATGCGTCGTGCGCAGACGTAACATATTCACGAGATAGCGAAAGGCAGGCGTCTAGAGCGTTCACGGCTTCAGGCCATATCTTGCGACTCTATAGGCTGCTATCTCAGATGCTTATCTCGGTGGAAGCGTAGGTGTTTCAATGACGTGACCGGTCACGTTGGCGAATGATCAGATAACTAGCTCGACGTCGCGACAATTTTAGCACACGGTATCTCATTGGTGAACCTTTACGCTACTCGACGTCAATTCTCTTTTCTTTTTTTAGATCGGAAGAATGAATAATAGAATAAGGCGAAGTAGAGTCGGGACTAATTAGCCTTGACATTAGACTGTACGCGAGTAAAAGTACGATTTTACCTGCGTGGAATTATATTGCTCTTTAAACTCTTTAATGTACAGTCGCGCGTGGCAAGCACATTTATCCCTTTAATCCACGGAGTAATAGTTTGATGTGACACAATAAGATTCTATTCTTGGAACTCGGAGAATGAAGAAAGCGTTTCTTTGCCACAAAGAAGATCCTTGCGATTCTTTCTGGCGAGGAAGACGTCAGTGTGGAGGATGTCAATATTCGTTCCTCGGACGAATTTGCTATAAGCATAGTTTATTGTAAACTATCAAGGTTCAGCTGCCTGTAATCCAGGCCCGTCGTCCACTCCCTGTCCGGGGCCCCTTCGCAGTGAAAAGAGGGGCTGTTATCGCGATCCTATCTGCGATCGGCCGATGCGATATTTCTAACAGGCCCCTGGGTCCTGTATTCTGTACCAGTAGATTTCGACAGATAAGGTTTGCGGCGCTCGCGGGACCCACCAGGGGGGCCCGCCCATTGTATCGCGTGTCTTATGCTTACCCGACCAGTTCTTATTCACGAAAGACCCCGAGATCTCTTGCCACGTGGGTCACCCACGATTACCTCCGACCAATTAGATAAATGTCGCAAGGCGTATCATGTACTTTATATTAATCGATTTTATCACATATTAACTTTAATCTCGGGTATTCAACTTATTCTTCATCCTTTTCTTACCATTATAACTAGAAAAAGATTAAGAGTTATAGTTGAACCGAGATCAAAATTAAACTACATCGATAGAAATATATATTAAATATACTCTCTTTCTGTCTGTTACACTAAAAATTCTGTGCACCATAAACGTTTGCGATCCGATTTTGCTATGTTTCAGCATTCTCTCGTTTGCTGAGGGGATAAAATTACTAGCTGAAATAATGTCCTGCAGATTATATGATTTTATTCGATTTCATACGATTTCATCCGATGACAAATAATTTTTCTTCACTATATATGAAGTCATTTGGTAAAATAAACGATTTTATCTAATATCACACAATTATTTCTCGTAGTTACATATGTAACTATCGGATTGTACATCAGAATTTCATAATGAATTTTACAATGATTTCGGAGATTCTGTCCCATGATTACATTAAGTGATTATTCCCTCGTTATTTACAATAAGAATAATTGAATACGTTCTATAATTAACGAATCTCTTATATCTTAAGAATCTTGAAATAGTAATAAAAAATACATACGCCACAAAGAATCACGCGGTAAAAGTTAATTGGTAGAATCTTCTCACCATGTCAAGAAATTTCTTTTAATAATTCTCCCTACCTCACCTACCTCCTTCTTTTCTTTTAACCCCCCACGCTCTTAGCTCTCGAATCCTATGATTACAACCGAATGCGGCGCCAAGAATATCTGTTTCACGTGTGTGATGAGAGCGCACGGTTCTCATCACCGGAATAATTAGGTATTAATTGTTGGACTACCAGTAGGGTGCCTGTCTCGTGCGAGTCATTCCGCTTAATACGGCGCCGATTCCGCCGCGGGTTGACCTGTGTAGACCGAGGCTACAGGTGGATCGGCTGTGTTGCCATTAAGCCGCGCGTTAATTACAGAGATCGCATACGTTGCCAGTCGGCAGCTGGCATTAGTCCTTTGACATCGCACTAGAAACCGCGTTTCATCTCGCCGAAATATTAATTTTTACCGGGGCGATGCCAATGCTGCGGCTTCCTCGGAAATCAGTCCACTGCCTAACGAGAAACCGGACGACTAAACGCGCCGAGGAACGATGTAACGAGCAACGGGACGTAAATATCGTATCTTCTGAATTATTATCGCTCTACGCGCGGCTTCTAATCATCGACTGTTATTTACGAGATTATTTTCGTACATGATCCATCGATACGTCTTTGCCATAAATAATCGGTATGCGTTGCTGATGATGCGAACAAAATACGGATAATTTATTAAGATTTTCACTTGTCTTTTTTCATTTCATACGAACAGTTAATTTTATTAATGCAACAGTTAATTTTGTTAATGCTGAGGAAGAAGATCAATGCGATCGGAAAAATATTGGTGCCTAATAATATTTTTATATGTAAATTCTAAATATAGTTTTTAATTATGTAAATTGTGCGCAGCTTACTGTGGAACTTGAAAGGCAATCATAAACTGAACTAATTGAAATAATAATATTACAATTAAATTGATTGTCGATCTCTGATGCTACTAGCATCTTAAAACACTATTTACGGCCTAACTTATTGTTTATTGAAATAATATGCATTTATGTGACAATTAAATTTGAAATCCACCATTTCCTAAATAATATAATTGTTCTAAACGAGAATATAAAATTTCTGTAAAATATTAAGCGTCACGTGTTTCGCATAATAATTAATGATGAGAAATAATGTCAATTTATTTTATTTATTTTAGGTCCGCTTGCAGTACAGTGCTAAACGCGAGGAAGTGCTCGGTCTCTTTCTGAATCCAAGGAAAATTAGCAATCCAAATGAACATGGCGGACTGACATTAAAAGATTAAGTATGTGACACGGTTATCGTGACAGCTGCGCGCAGAACGGTATAAAACGTGGTAAGTAACAATTACCTAGATCCAATTGTGTTAATGCTCAATCTGCCATTCATGACGCGGAACACATTCCAGCACGCAAACGACAGCTGTCTGTCCGATTCTTTATTTAATAATCCTGTTGATTTTGCCTTCCATTTTTCTTCTCAAAATCCTCTTTGCAGTTACCAACGAAATAAAATCAACTTCAGCCGCTGTAGAAATTTTTTCGCATTGAGATCGTGAGTTCTTTGTTATGCCGATTGAATTATTGAATTACCGATTGAATGGCTGATTAAATATCAAGATCAATCATTAGATATGATTAAGGCAAGAGATAAATTTCAATTACGATCGAGAGTGCCATTGTTCTGATCATGATTGACTGTAATTGTCGTCTTGTGCAATTACAATCGCCAGCTCTATATCTTTTTCTACGATGATAATACAATTCCTATTATTATTATTCATGTTAAGGCCGTAAAACCATTTATGAATCATAAAGCGGCGCGAGAGGCTTCCAAGAAATTTCTGGCGCGACTGTCTAAGTGATTCCAAAATTGCGGCTTGCGAAGGTGGCAACAAGTGATAAGAAAGCACAATTTTGAGACCAGGTGTCTGTCACAATTTATCGTTTACTGATGGTCGAAAATTACATGTCGAGCTAATCCGGTTTCTTCGCAGCAACCGCATCAATCCAGCAGATACCTAAGATTACAGTCGGCGTCCTTACGCCTCGTGAGCCCGAACGCCTATAACAAATCCATTACCAGGGTAATTTCATGTGTTGCAAACCGTCCGACATTCATTCTCGTCTCGGCGTACAGCGATATCGATCGTCCGGTTATCCTCGAAGTGCCGATAGCAAAAGCCTAGTACGTGTACTCGCTTATTGAAGTTCTTATATTATCGATTATCGATGATACCAGGTGCGTGCTGCGATAGGAACTTAGAAATGAATCGGTAGGAAGGTTCGGCCGATGTTTGTGAAATTGAATCCGCGCGCCTCATCTGCTTAACGTTACATCCGATCTAGTTACTGATGATTAATGTGGTCTGAATAACCGCAACCGTTTTCTGAAATTGATGATGATACTGAAATTGACGATTGATACTAGAAATGAACAAGTTTGTGGTTCTCATCATTCAAGTTAGTTTATCAACAGCTTACGTTGAGCATTGAATGCATTTCGATTAAAAGTAATAACGTTTCATTATTATTTATTTAATATTATTTGTTAAAGCTCGGCGTCACTAAAATTGATCGTGTCGACTGGTATACTGATATTTCGTAATAAACGTACCCATTTTTAAGTAAAAAAGTTTCTTCTTTTTAGAAAAATAAAAAATAAACCGGGCGGCACGATCGGCTTGAGTTGGGACAAATCTTTACGTGCTGCGGCAGTAATAAAATATTTATGCTTCTATTATACTTTTAGTTATTTTCCTGAAGTCTTAAAATATTTCTGTAACAAGACGGAAAAGATTTTCAATTTTATTTTAACTGAAAGGAATACTTACATAGTTATTTCATAAATCATTTTTTTTGAAATGACACTAAGAAGCGTTTCTAAAAAAATTTCATACGCAGCCGAATACCTATCCAATTATGGATATTCCGATAATTCTGTGACTGTATTTTTTTTTACCTTATTATCCACAACAAAAGTATCTTCGAAAAAGAAATGACAGTTTTTTTATATTTGTGACAGTTTTATTATTATTAGATATTATTATTAGATATTATCTTTCGTTAAAGCTTTATTATTTCTTTAATGTCCGTGAATCTTTTGGGTAGGTAATTTTCAGAAAATCGTGTATCGGAGAACAGACACTTTAAGTCGGCTATAATGCGTAATGCTCAAAAAGATTTAAAAAAAACTAAAATCTCATCTTCTATTTGTATTTTAAATATTGAACATATAGGGATCATCATGGTTTAAATTTAAATATCATGAATTCCGTTGGAAAATTTGTATTAAATTAAATACATTTCACGTGTCTCAAATGATAGCATAAATATTAATTAGGAAAATAAAAAAATATAAAAAGGTAATACTAACACAAATTGTAAAACCGTGGAAGCATATTTTTTTCAATAAAATTAACATATTTGATATATTAAATTAACACATTTTAATCATTTATTTATATTCAAAATGAACGTTTTAAAAAACATTATTTTTACGTTGTTTATTTATGAATTGTATTATTTTGACACTAAGAAGTGTTAAATATCAATTTAACACAAACTATTTAAATAACATAATCACATTATATTATATTAACACTCGATATGTTAAAAATTCAATATAATATTTTAAGGATTTCAAGAACTTGAGTAGACCGTTTCCAGCACAAATACGAAATGTTTTTTTTTTTTCCTGTGAATGGATCAAAGTTTCGAGGTAATGCAATAAAGCGAATAAAGTTCTAACTCTTATCATTCCTGATATTTATAGGTATCTTTAAATAAACGATCGTTAATATTCGCGAGAAATAAAACACATCGGAATGCTCGGCGAAACTTCCAAGAAATCCGTTGAGAAATGATCTCTTTATTCCTCGTCGGCTCGTTATAGAAGTACCACGTCGCCGGTTACGAAGTGGCGTTACAAATGTTGCTCAATTTTCTTGTAAGGTCTTGTAAGCCGTCGAGAGTGCCGCCCGGTTTCGCCGGTAAGCGCCGATACCCACCACTTACACGGCGCAGATTATCGCGCCCACCAAAAACGACGCTCGGCCCTCGTTTGGAGTATGATCGAGTGCCCGACGTGCCATGCGGTTCCATCGAGGTGCAGCGCGGGTTTCGACGCGATTTAGCGGAAGGTGAGCAAATTAATGACACCGGCTCGCAAAAGTCGATCCAGGCCGGTCACTACGGGGGAGGAGGGCAACCGGATTGGCGGCATGTTCGTTCAATTTCGAGGCTGCCGTATCGATAGACGATCCGAGAGGCGTACAATTAGCCCTCGTTTAGGGGCGTTTAGGGACCTGCTTATCGCCGCCATTACTGTTATTATCGACTTATTACGTGCCTGTGCCATCACCATCGGTCCCCGGAATCGCAAACAACCTGCAACTTCATGCGAACATACATTGGGTTGCGATGAGGTACGAGGGAGCTACGACGTGCCGCAGATTCAGCTAGCGGCGGAAACAGGATCTGGAAGATCTTGATATTACGCGGCGTTATGTAGGAGACCAGTGCAGTGGGTAATTCAGTCGGTGGGACGTCGCCAAAGGGCCGCTGATAACGAAAAGATTAACGAAGGCAGGTGCGAGGCTCAGGACTCGTTATTTAGCTGCCTCCTCGGAATGTCACTAATTTAACGCAACAGGTTGACACGGCAATTTGCGCTCGCATATTATATATGTAGAGCTGGTGAATAATAATTAATTTAGTTTGAAACGAGTCTTCGTTACATCATAACGTGACACGGCGCAGATTTGTCCTTATTCGAATTTTTATCAAGATTATTTCGACGAATGGAGATTAACCGAATTAATTTAATAAAAAAATGTTCTTCAAATAGACATGGATAAAAAGATGTCCCTCTCAACCTCAACGCGGTCGTGGCGATGGAATTCATTTTTAACGGCGCAATAAAATAACGTGAATGCTCGTTGCCGTTTCACCGCGCCTGCTGGTTTGGCGCGAGCATCTTAATCCATACTAATGAACGACTCTCATTTATTCAAGAAACTTGTCTGTAGCCATACCACGCTAATGTACGATCACCTGGTGCATCTCGAAAAAAAAGCTGTTATATAGGGAATTTGTTAAAAGAAAAAATTTACACGGTTTTTAAATTAATAAATGAGCCATCCGTTTATACATTCGAATTGTAGCAAATTAGGATAATTGTGTTATTATTCTTACTCTATCTGTTTTATTCTATTTAAAATATAATTAGAGGTACATCTCTGATATTTTATTCATTACATTATTTTATTTTTTATTTAGTATGTAAAAGTCAATTTTAGTTACAGAATGCAGGTGCAATTTTGTAAATTCATCTACTTTATTTTTTTTGTGTGTTTATGCTGGTTTTTTAAATTTAATGGTATTTGATTTGTATGTATACTCTAAGCGTTTTTTTTTACTATGGATTTCATTATTATGCATGAAAAATGATTGAATAGAATCAGTAGGATTCTCGAAAACGAATAATTATAAGAAGATTAATCTTTTTTCCGTAGGTGCTCGATTTTCATCTTAATGATCCGAATGTATCATTGATAATTATGTATCAGTCAAAGCATTACAACGCTTTTAAATTAACTCAGCAAGAAACTCGATTTAGGAACTTCCAATTAGGAATTTCTTATTAGTTTTAATTTTTTATTGGCGTTTCTTATAACCGTGTCTGTGATGAATGTAATTTGTTTTTATAAGAGCCAAACTAATTTATTCATTCCCGTTATAATCTCAGAATATTATAGTGGGATCCATTTTATTCAAAACAAACTTGAATTTTCTTTTAATGAAAAGTGAATGTTTCAAAAGTCCCGTAAAGTCAGTCACATTTTAGAACTTTTATAACTGATAGAGTTTTGGCTCTTCCCCAAAGAATTCACGAATCCCTGATATTGTTAACGAAATGTTTCAGCGATAAAACGTAAAAATATTTCGAAAATGTGTCAATTATCGTTGTGCAAAAAATTTTCAACTTTTTTATTTTAAAGATTTGAATTATAATTTTTTTCGATAAAATTTTTGATAAAAATATTTGTGACTTTTAAATAAATGACATATTTTTGAAAAAACATATTACAGAAACTTATAAAAATCTTCTTTATGAAAAACGTTTCACATTGGAATTCTTTTATTAATTCTAAAACTCTTTGAGATACATTTAGAATTTTATCAATTTGAAATTTTGTAAAAATATATTAACTTTACAAAAGTTATTCTAAAATGGGGTACAATTTTAATCTTATATATAATTAGATTTTTTTATATAATATACACTAATTTATTATTTATTATATGATTCGTTATTGCTGTCATAATTCGCCGCTGCTATTATGATAATTGTCATTGTTGATTGTCGTCGATCCTTTTAGTGATGATTAAATGTTAACTTGCCATCTTAGAATTTAACAAATAGGCTTTCACGGAAGAGCAGAAAAAACTATCAAATTCATCGCGTTATAAATCAAGATTTGCATGCAATCATATTGACGTGCAGACGCGAACTATTTTGTGCGCATTATTACCTATTCTTTTCGATAGTCGTCTTCCATTCACGACCATTCACGAAGGGTGTCTCTTGTCTCCGTAGCTATTGTATCGTATCGCTAGAAATTTTACAAAAATCATCTTCTCGTCGTAGCCTTTTTCTATTTCTGCGTATATAGAATTACAGCGCGATATAATGGCGCAGATAGACACGCCATCAGCCTATTAACATAGCAATAGCACGTTTAGACCGTCGGGACCGACGAATGCAGTCGGGTGAAGTCATCTCCGATCTACAATATAACGATGGGATTCCGCGCGAATGCGCGCCGTCGCAGCCGCCAGGACGATTTAGATGATTGCCTCGATGAACCTTGACGCGCACGTAACATGGCGTGACTATCGCACGCGACTAGGGCTTCGTACAATGGATCCCTAATCGTTTCTTTCGAAAAAAGGAAGTAACACGCGGGGATTCCGGCCCTTCCTATTACAATAAAGTGAGCCTGCGATGACGTGCGTCCTGAGCAAGCCACGCGACTGGAAATTGTATCAACGTTCTTGTGTTGGAGACACAAGCCGCTTTTATGAGGAAGAAATAGTCTAGTAAATGTAACGAACTTTTAAAGAAATAAGATGCATTAATTAAATTAATTAAAATATAGCATACACCCAGAGGAAAAGTTGCTTCAATTTAAAGAAATGTTTCTTTGCTATACGGTTAAAGAAAAAATTTCTTCGATTCAAACATAATTTTTTTTAATCAGATAAAATTTTGAAGAGTAATGTTTAAATCGAGAAGAAATTTTTTTCACAAGTCAAAGAAAATGTTTTCTTTAACCGAAATTTCTTTTTAAATCGAAGCTACCTTTTTTCTGGGTGTATAAGAATTATTATGTAGTATGGAACAAATTAATTAAAAACGTATTTAAAAAAATAAGTGATTTAAATTATCTTCAAATATTCAACATGTGAGATGAAAAGCAGAAGATTTCCGTATATCTTCGCGTTTGAGTGACTAAACTTGTAAGCCGCGGGATATATTTTTTCGAGGGAGATAAGATCTTGCATTTCGACCAACATATATAACATAGATGAGAGCGTTGCTGGTCCAAAATATAACCGACATTGTCCGAGACGGATTATATCGCACGGTGTACTATGGAAAGCATCTCTCGGAGCTACGTCGAGGTCGTGGTTATGCGAGGTAGTTTCTTGGTTTTTATGTCCGTACTTGGCCCTATACCCGCACTTAAAGTCGCCTGAATATCGGCCAGGTCTGAATATCGCCGAGATTCGTCGGCCCGTCGGTGCTCTTTACACCTCGTTGTTTCTTGCAAATTCATGCGTGGCTCAACGCACTAAATCACCTGGCAGACAGTCGCCGCGTTGTAAAGTTCGCCGAATGGCTCGCGGTGAAGCGTTCCTATTCAAGAAACTGGTAGGAGTGTTGACGTGTACCATGTTACTCGAAAATGAAAGGATAAACGAAAAGCGGAATGTTGAATATTTCTTGAATACGCGGTTTATCTTCGTTGTTTCGTAGCGAATGGAAGTTCTAACGCTCTTGTTTTCTGAGATGAAAAAAATTAAAGGTCAATCTCACCGCAATCATTCATCGAAATTTCCACCTTGCATATTTCGAATACTTTTAGTAGAGAGCATCGAAATTGCATATATGTCAATTTGCATGCGATAATTCAATTTTTGCATCGCCGGCGATGTGCAAGCTCGTTGCCGTGTGTAATTCCGAGATGTAACCGTGCATTATGGAGCAATTGTCGAATTTTGTGCAGACGCGTGATTATTACCGCGAGAGGTATCAAAATTGCATTCTCGGATGTCAGTGTAATCGTAAATAACCAGGAGGAGGGCATCGGAATCGGCAATATTTTCCAAATGAGAGAGATCCACTTTGCGTATCGAGTCGTTCGTTTTTTTACGACGTCAAATTTTCACTCCCTAAAGTTAGTATTAAAATTTCATCTTATTTGTGAAGATTGGCGTTAAATGATTTTGAAAAAAAAAAAAGACGTAATAATAAAGTAGATAGCATAGCACTTTGCAGCGTCATGAATATATTAACGAGGCTATTACGACTGCACTCGATTCGGCAACTAAATGAGTAGCTGCGGGTCTCGAAAACGAAGCTGCTTTAGTATAAAAATTAATAAATTTGAACGAGCTTCGTGCCAATTGCGATCTTTGTCGCAAGATAAAAACCGCAATTCCCAGTCGTTGATTAAAGCCTATACGTTTTTTTCATCGCCGCAAAAATCGTGGTATTGTTTTTATCATCATTTCACGCTACATTGCTCATGAAATTCGAGGAATGAATTCCCTGTCGACTAATATATACAGCGATACGAAGAAAAAGATACTAAACGCTATATTCGAGAGTTTGATTGAGAGAGAGAGA
>NW_017305569.1:666964-669243 GCF_001594115.1 Trachymyrmex septentrionalis | reverse complement strand
GAGAGAGAGAGAGAGAGAGAGAGAGAGAGAGAGAGAGAGAGAGAGAGAGAAAGAGAGGGAGACGAGAGCGATTCCCTTGGCGATGTAACGAATGCGCGTGCAACGAGGGTACGAATTCGCGAACATTAAAGCAAATGAAGCTTCGAAAGTGATACTTAGAAACAACTGTACATTACATGGGTTTCAAAGCCAAGAGATTTCCGAAGGGTAGATGGCTCGTCGAATTTCGCTAACGAGGGTATCGAAATTGCATCGGGTTGCTTGCCTGGGCTCGTGTCGATTCCGACGAAGCTAAGTGTATCCAGAGGGCCGATATGCAAAGGGCGCCTTTCTCGCCGGCGCGGCGCCCGAACTCGCACGTTCGTTTACTCGTTGAACGAAAGACGAATCATGCTTCCGCCCTTCCTTCATTCCTCGCCCTTCTTCCCCAAGCGAGAAAGAGAAGAGGGCTCGCGCGCGCGCCGCAATCATCTTCCAGGCTCCAAGTCGAGCCGAGTCGAGCTGAGCTGAGTCGAACGGAGCTATCATTCGCACATTTGCAAACCAACTGGGCGAACGGTGTGAAAATTACAGGCGCGAGACGCGCTCTCTCACTTGTCTTGTCCGTTGGGCACGGCCCTAGAGGAGACGGGAAGATTACGGGCACTAAACTCGTATGGCCCCCATCGAGAGGAAGGAACGCTGTCGTCTCAGGGATTCAGGTACGGGGGGGGGGTATCAGGTGCGCGTGCGAGAGGGCACCTGATGTGTGAGATTGTACATCGCGTGCGTACGTGTACACTACTGTTAAAAGTGCGTTTTACGTTTCACTAGCGGGAGGAGGTTTCTCGATTAGACTTACTTTTACCTACTACTTTGCTCGCAGTTCGAATCTGCCTATGTATTTAGAAGAGGGTCGCTCGTGTTCGTTTCACGCGTTCGTTTCACGCACTGCTGTACTGATGATTACTGTTGATTTATAGGCTGGATACTGGACTTTGTTTGGCCAGCTTGATGGAAATCGGAGGAGTAAAGAATGGTAATTTTCGGGGCGGGCGGATCTGCCGTGAATCGGACCTCATTGCTGAGTTATTGAATTAGATCCGAAACATTACAAAACGTGTATATATTGTGTACATGTATTAGTAATATATAAATAAGACGAGTAAAATAAGAATACTTTATAGTGTATATTTGAAGTGCGTTAAAAATCGTTCGTTATATCAATGGCAGCCACGAAGAGAGTTGAGAAAGACAACGGACATTTTTTTAAATATCTTTCAAATAGTTTTGCTTTCAAATAGTTATCTTTAAGAGAACGAACGATAATTTAAATGAGACGCGTTCAAGAAGATTCTTGAAATGTTTTTTCCAAGCTGACAGTTGTGATTGATTTTCTGATTCTGATCGATCAACCTGCCGCTCCAGTCACAGGCACAAAAATTAACAAAGGCTCATCTCTCGTTGACTAATGAACTACCACCCTTTTCGAATCGTTGCTTGTCCTCTTCGCTTTTCACCTTGCGAGACGGGGCAGATTGAGTATCGAAACACGAAACGGTTTCAAGGGTCCAGTGACGAAGCGAAGACAATTTGTCAGTGAGAACGCGTACCTTTCGAGGGTCCTCATGCTTCTTCATCAAAGTCTAGGTATCGCATCCTGCGATCCTTGCAATCCTACGAAAATATATAGAGAATAATGGATCTCGATCAGTGACTCCCCTCGTAGTTTCCCTACGGACTAATGATCGTATTCAATCTCGAGTAGAACTTTCTTTGAGGCAAAAGGAAAACAGCAGATTTCTGAGCGGTTTCCTTGCCCTTCTCTCTTTCCATTGCCAATCCATTGCAAATCATGGCAAATCCATTTCGGCAGATACTTGTCCCTGGTTACACTCCTTTTATTTATTGTAACTTACGCACGTTCTATTTCTTTTTGTATTACAATTGAATAATGCAAGATATAATGATCTTGAGAATCCAGCAAGATTTACAAAATCTTAACGTGAATAATTGATGAATTGAAAAATTAAACATAGAGTGTATGATATGTCGATATTTACTTTCTCTTGTATCTAAGTAATTATTATAATCTTAAAAACTCGAGGATGTTGAAATGTATGAGGTTCGATGCGAGATACACTATTCTATCTGGTTGTTTAAATTTAACGACATCCTGAAAATTTAACATCAAATCATCTGTTGAAGAGTTGCCCCTTCTTGGAAAAGAATTATAGCATTTTAATGATTTTACTTGAATTTTGTAAACTGTAAACTTTCTGTGAACTTTGTGGACGTAA
>NW_017305569.1:657739-666864 GCF_001594115.1 Trachymyrmex septentrionalis | reverse complement strand
AAGAGTTGCCCCTTCTTGGAAAAGAATTATAGCATTTTAATGATTTTATTTGAATTTTGTAAACTGTAAACTTTCTGTGAACTTTGTGGACGATTGTGCGGTCGTAAATTTGCGACAAGCATCCTTCTTTTTTTTTCATTGACGCTTCTGGCACGGAGAATAAAATTCGTCGAAGCGTTTATTGCTATCCTTTCGTATTCCATGCAGCCTTTTCGCAACGCCAAGCTACCGTAGGGCTCCAGTAATGTTTAGCGCGAAATTTTACGCGTCGATAACTGCGCGTTTCGAATTCATTGGAGCGCGCGAAATGAATTCACCGTTTTCGCAAGATATATACGTATATTCTCTAGAGAAGCAAGAAAAAGAGGGAGAGAAAGAGACAAAGATAGAGGAGATAGGATGGAATTTCATTGTGCCAATTAAGGCAGTTCTCGCTTTTCTCTAAATCTGTCATTGATACGAATCGACAAGGACGAAATGCGATAAATGAATCTCGTGATCTCGCGAGCGTATATTTTCGATTTAACAGCCGGTCATTGCATCGTTTCAGCGACAGCTTTTTTCGCGAATTCTATTCTATAATAACAACACTTGTAAAGTCTTCTGGGAAGCAGGTGAATCGTAAAAGTAAAAATAATGAAATGTATCTATAGAGTTCTTCTTGTGTATTCGTCGTGCGTATCTCCTTGTTTTAATCCATCTAAAAGTCTTACGAACACTTTTATTTTCGTATTTTTATCGCTGCTGCGAGGACGGAAAGACTCTTAGGAGAGCACGAAGTCTCGCATAACGCATAACGCATAAGAAAATGAACCAATCAAAGTCCTGTATTTCCTTTATTTTCATGAAACAGAGTCATCACAAAACTAGAAATCAGGAAATTGTCAGGGAAAATACAAAGAATTTTACAAAATTCTCTGGAAAATTCTTAACTTTAAAGAAGTTTAATACATATTTATATTACACTTACGCAATTTTAAAATATTACCAATAATTAAAAATGTAAGCAGTGCCAGCAATTAATAGTAATTTGCATTGCTATTTAAATTGATCTCTCAAGTAAATATTTAACGATTTTCAAATCAGGATGAAAATACAAAAAAAATATTATTGAAAATCAAGAAAGACCATAAAATTTTGTCTGAAGATTAGGAAAAAGTTATGGAATTTTAGAAATCTGTGACAACCCTGATGAAAAAAAAAAGACTTATCAGTTTATTTTCTCGTGCCTTGCATACATAATACTTGTGCAAGAATGTGTGTTCTTTATAGAATTCTTGTAATTTCTAATCGGCAGAAGAGATCAAAATTTATCACAGAATATAAAATATTTCCAGTGTTTCTGGTAAATTAAAAATTACCGACAACTAGAGTTCCTCCGAGCTGAGTGTTCTCAACATTACATATTCCTCAGATCTTCATCGCGCTCGACTTAACGAGCCGGACAAAAAGTAGCGGAGCGTTTCTAGCACGAGAAGTCTATCGCTCTTCCTTTCGGAACCTGTTCCTATAGTTCACGAAGTGCTTCGTTCCGGCTCCTTCGGGTCGAGAGCAAGAGAGGGTTCCAGCTCGGTAACGCGAGACCATAAAAATCCTTCTTTTGTGCGGGGCCTCCGCGTCGTCGTGCGTGCACGCGTGTATGTTCTTATTGGGTTACAACCCCCTTTCTCTCTCGTCCACGGGATACGGAGGAGAGTCGTAAACCCGCTGTAAACGCTTCTAAACGGTCTCGCGGTTTTACGATGAACCCGGCCACGCCGAGCCACGGCGCGAATGTTTGCTCGCACCGGTGGAAATTTTTACCGCGTCTCGACGGTAACGAGAAACCTTCCGGCAACGATTTTTCGACCTCGCATACGTTACGGAAAGTGCACGCCGCGCATACATTATGTATTCCGCACCTCCGTGGACGTACTTATTCCCGCGCTGTTTTGCATCGCAGTTCACTTCGACACGTGTGGCGCCGAGCCTGGTTTTTGCGTTGGTTATTTTATCTCTCCTCCTCTAGCTCGAGTCATTTCGAAGCAGCCAGATTTAATGTCGCGTGGAATAAATTTGCAACGGGGGCCGATTGAAAAATTCATCGATTCCCATGTTCGTAAGTCTTTAAGTGTTACGGGCTGCTGCTGAATCTAATTTGAAGAAATACGTGAAAGAGGAACGGCTGAAAGATAAAGAAGCGTAAACGTTCCTTTTTTTTATCCCCTTTTCTACGAAAATTCATTGGGTCCCTTCGTCACGTAGGAGCTGCACACATCGGGCTCCTCGTTTCCCCGAAACTCCTCTTCGTAACCAGTTTCTGGTTCGCTTCCATTAGGCTGCTTAGCACGTAAACAGCCGCTGATCTCGTTTAGAGAGGGACGACGACGACGACGACGGCGGCGGCGGCGGTGTGTCGATCGTGCGAGCGAGAAGACCCTTTCTTCCCCGCTTCGCTGTTCGTACCATTGTCGGCAATTAGGCCGTCTGTTCGAAACATAATTAACGCTGGCAGCGTTAATCAGGCCGCGAAGGTGTCGAATGTGGCTCGTTCCACTTCTTCAGTCTCGTACTCGAACGAGAGACAAGGATAGGGAAAAACAGAGGGAAAGAAAAACAGTGGGCTCGCGGATGGTGCACGATCGGTCCACGAGAGACGGAGGGGGAGAGAGAGAGAGAAAGAGAGAGAGAGAGAGAGAGAGAGAGAGAGGAGGTGCTTTTAGATTCGCGCCGAGAAGCCAATAATTGGCTCCCGGCTCGCGAGAATTCATTCTCCCGCCTGCCGCGTTTCCTACCGTCGGATAAAACCTTAATTCCTTGGCGAAACAAGCGGCTGGATCGCGTCCTCCGGCACGAAACCCCATGTTCCACGAGATGGATCGCGAGATTTCGTGTATTGCGTGGCATTCGGTAACGAGCTAACGAGGGGTTATAACAGACGTTCCTTTACGCGCGGAGGAGTATTCGGCAGTTTTTCTGAACCCACTCGCCGCGCTCGTGCGTGGCGATACACGCGATATGCGCTTGTTCATCGGCCTATGCTAACATCGCGTTGCAAATTTGCAGAAGGGAATTTGCAGAAGGGGGACGGGGGGGGAGAGAGAGAGAGAGAGAGAGAGAGAGAGAGAGAAAAAAGAAATGTCTTAACGCGTATCTCATTACTGTGCCTCGCTCCGTCACGAGACATTACTTCCGCTGGGTGCTTACGTTCACCTGCTTCTTTTGTTTTAAAATAAAATAGCCTTTCGTGCTGCGCATCACAGTCGATTAAATAGCCTCTGATAAAGATCTTACATCTTAACCATTTGGCATTTCACTTGTATTTAATCTTGACGACCGTGCAAAGCGCACTCGTTCACGAACGTCTCCTCGAACATGCGGTTTGACAGATCGCCCAAAAGCATTAGTGTTTTTATTTTACTCGATACGAGAATCTATGATATATAGTAATGAACGATAATAAAATATTGACGGAAAGAACGGGTTTTACCGGAGTATCTAAAGAGATACATATCTGAAAGTAATTTTGTTTTGGGCTATCGAAATAATGTAGAACACTTAAACTGATTGCAAAACTTGTAGGCTGTCGAAACTTTTTGCAACGCTATGCTTGAGTTTCCTACATAATTATTTCGATGGTCGAAACAAAATTATTTTCAGGTTTGTACGTACTTATATTTTTTAATATTTCAGCAAAAAATTTCGTTTTTTCTGCACTGACAATTTGATCTGTGAGTAATCTTTCTCGTATCGATTATATTATATATTTAACGCGATTGTACGCGAATATGCTCGAATAATATTTCATCCGTACAGATCGATTGAACGTTGCATTCTTTTTCTCCCCTGTTTTCTTGCCATTTAACGACTCGACGTTTAAGCGGCGAAGAACACGCATAAAGCTGTACGCATAGTCGGCGATTCGTTTTACGAACGGGCGTGCGACCGCGTAAGAAATTCGCGGACTCATGCATATACAAGGGGGAAGAGGGGATCCGAGGGAACGGTCTGCACACGGTATCAATAGCCCGTAGAAAAACTGGTACAATCTTACACACCGTGATCACCGTGATCAGGCCCTTCCCTCGCTGACTACCCTTCCGCCATCATTCGCTCGCCGCTCCGACGTTGAGCATCACCTGGACCTTTTTGCGCCCAGTCATTGTATTTGCGCGCGAGCGTGCTCGTAATATTAACAATAAGTCTGGTACGTCGCGTCGCTCTGAACGCATCGATCACCTGTACATATATATATTGTATACAGTGAGTAAAAAAAGTATTCGTACAGAGAAAATATTTTTTAAAAAAACTCTATTTTTAAAAAGTAAATATTATCCAGCGTGAAATGAATCATCGAATTAATGTCGATTCGATGTTTAATCGATGATTATTTCTTGCTGAGAAATTAACAATTTATTTATAAAGAATTTAATAGACTATGTTTCTTAAAATTATATATATCAAAAATATGTGTATTAATTATAGAAAATGTATCATCTGAAAAATAAGCGGAAATTAAAAATTGTATTGTTTGGATGTTTAAAAAGTATTCGTACAGTCGAGAAATTTAGTTTCTAAAATCAGGAATACATGCAAAGCTCGTTTTTATTTATGTTACAACAGAATGTATTTATTGTATAAATTGCTAATTAATGTTTATTTTCTACAAAGAAGACTTTTTTAATAAAAAATTTCCCTGTACGAATAACGTTTTTACACTCACTGTATATATATATATTTTTTTTTCATAATACTTGTATTGCTAAATTTCCAGAAAAAGTAGAATGTCCCTCATTTGCATGTGCACATTTGTATGCTTGTATTGTTTAATAGTTAGTTTAATCGATAAAAAGGTAGATTTTTAATTGATATAATGAGCGCACGTGTTCATAACACATGTTCGCAAGAGACACAATTATTTATGCTCGTCCATTCAATTTAATGAGAAGTTATTTATAAGTATTTTGGCGTGGACCTTTCAGAGGTTAATATCTATAATAAAATACACAGCGAATTACTTTTCAACGAGATGGCACGATGTATTCATATAATCGAGCGTGGTAAGAGTTATGGGAATTTCAGAAGATTGGAATGCCTAGAAATTAGTAAGACAGCATCGACGATGGAAATAACATGAAAAGGCTATTTGAAAAGCCAGAGAGATTAACGTCCTCGATGCAACAGCCGCCGTCGAAGAAGATCGTAGGGATTATTAAAATCTCCGAATCCATAAGATCCAAGACTGCCGAGGGGGTAAGATACGATAGAGCTAGTCCTTTAAATCGTCGGAGGATCTCGTGTCGGCAGGAATCCTTGTAAGGATTAAACGATGCCTGGAGGGCACTAGAGAAAGGGAGCGGCTGTATCGGATCAAGGCTTAGATAAGAGAAAGGCACTACTGTGCTACTAGAGATAGAATATCGCCAAAGAAGCGGTTACTCTTTAATAGTTTCTCGTATCCGGTGAGTGAAAGGGTAACCAAAAATGATCTGAGCAGGACTAGGAACTCTCTCCGAGAGTCTTCACTGGTTGATGTTTTATATATTGTTTACTATGACTTCTAGAAGTGATTTATGCCTTGATGTAATTACTTGAAACTTAATTATTTCTTATACGTATGCACATATATTTCCTAAAGATTATAATAAACAATGATCATTACTATGATTTTTTATACATTTGAACTTTGACTATTTTCTAAAATCAAACGTACTTCTGCAACATGTTTATACGTAATACGGCAATTAAATAAGCAAAGTAGCTCTCGGTAAAAGAGATGAAGTGAAATATAAGTTAGGTTGAAAGATAAAGCAAAAGAGAAGAAGAAAGAAAGAGGAGAAAGGGAGGAAGAGAGAAATTTCTCAAGCACTATCGAAATTGTGATAATGGGCCAACATGGAGTCCAATTAAGGAATCGGGATCTGACAGGAGCGACCGAGAACTAAGAGTCGTTACAGAAAATGTCTGAGAATGAACAGAAAATGTCAACCGAGCGGATGCGAACGTGTCGTTAGATCGTTAAAATACCACTTCGTGATAGTATTGAAGAGGCTCCTTCTTCGCCGAAATCTTGTTCTAGAGAAGTTGAACAATTCCAGATTTCGCTGATGGGAGATTTCTTGCTGATAGGAACTCTTTCACATTCGTCATTATTCCGTATTGGTAGTCGTTAATAAAAAACTGTGTACAGTCATGGATACAATATGATCTTCAATCAGATTAAAAAAAATATATATGTTTACGTTGTATTCGATAAAAGGTAAAGAAGAAATGAAATAAATATCAAATATTCGACATTTAAAATGTAACTTCGAACACGGGAAATCAATTTTATATTTACAAGGCAGCGCCTATGCAGTGGTATCGAATAACTTACTTCAAGCATGACCGATAAAATGGAGGGGGGGGGGGTTTATAATACGTCTGCGTCGGCTTATTAGTCAGATTAAATATGTGCCGTTGACAGGTGGCCGGATTGGTAAACCATCAAGAGATCAAATGACCTCGGTGTATATACCGGTAGCGTGGAACTTGATACAGCGAACGGCGAAAGTAGCCGAAGTCCGCGATAATTTAGCGTACAACACAGAGAATTCTATACATGTCTTTCGGTATTGAGGCGCTCGTGCGATCGCCAGCTGACACGGTTGTCTAAGTCAAACGAGGCGCCTCGATTAAGGGGAATCTCAATTTACTTGGTCGCCGGAGATAGAGTTATCACACGTTGAATATTCATTCATTCCGACACGTGGGATCGTTCAACCCATTCATGTAAAATATCCATTCGACTTACTTGAAAGTAATGTTATCCGGTATTTAAGAAGCGTTTAATGAAAATTTCACATTAATTTATAATTAGCTATCATTAAGATGGATATCATATCCGAGAGATATTGAAATCCTGTCAAAATCAAGCTCCGTCCTAGTTAATTCCGACTGTAATGGTATCTGTAATAAATTGACGGTAATATAGAAGGTATGCTAGCTAAGATGATGGTTTTCTTTCATTTCTATCTGAAATATTCCGGGGGCACGACCTAGTTTAATTAAAGCGTCGCGCAAAGTTAATTTATGGGAAAAGCAGCAGCCCATGAAAAAGCCCGTTGAAAAAGCAACGGAAGCCAATTAGCCTAGAGCCACTTCATTCGTCCACGGAACTCCCTTATCGACTTCTCCCTTTTTTTCTCTCCCCCTCTTTCTCCCGTCTCTCCGTTGTATCGAGGCTCGTTTGTCCATGGACCGCCTTTTTTTTGTTGCAGTCTCGTTATGATCTTTAGGAATGTTGTATGTATGTGGACGCAGCCTCTGACGATACGAGCGCGTTCTGTATACGAAATGGCTCTGATAATTAAGCGCTCTGATTACCTACCCGGTCGGGGAATAGAAACACAGTGTTGCGTGCGGAATGACTCTGTCGAAATAAGCCGGCGCGTTTGTGGCCCGGTCGGCTCCCGTTCCGACGATCAGTCTCTCGTAACACTGATGTATGACTACAAAGATTTGACGAGAGTCAAAGCGCCTGCTTAGGTGCTGAGAAAAATGCGCGGCGCGATGATAATGATCCCTCGCGAGCTGCCTTGCCCGTCTAATTATCCACGTGGAATAATTTGGACCATCACGTTTCACAACTTCATCTCGCGGCGCCAAAGCACGACTTCCAAAGCTGCTTTGTGCTATTAATTTCCGAATTTTTATGGACTTTACGGGAGACTTACTTTCGGGGGACTAACGGATGCGTCCGACGTATATCTCGCGGCGGACGTGCAGAAGCAATTTCCGGCCCGAGGTACGAATTATGAACTTGTAAATATGCGTGGTTGAAACGAGGCGAAACTGGCTCGTCGTTACTATCAGCGGCCAGCCAGCCGTTCTTTTTTCGCGTCGAAATCCGGCAAAGGCCAATTTGTCGAGATCATATACAGCCGCTCGTAAAATAGAGCACTCCCTCCGCCGGGAGTTGCCCGGAATACCAATGAGATGCAGACGACCGCCGAATGCCGTCAGCAACTTCATGGGAACCGAGCAGCGGCGGCGAGCTCCCGCTCGGACGAGGAACGATATGCTAGGAACACAGCGACGCGATTGACACACACTCGTACAAACCGGAGGCTCAGAGAATCGACAAGATCAGATCGCCACGTTGGTCTGAACTCAGCCGGTCGGTCCTTTATAAATCCAAAGCCGCAGCTGGCAATTTCGAGCCGCCTCCTCTCTGACGCACTTCCTGTAGGCGGGAATGAGGGATGAACTCCGGAATCGTAATCGAATCGAGTACTTGCATTGTTTCAGGTATCCCGTTGTTGCGCGAGTATGATAACAGTTGTTCCGCACTTCAAGTTATACGGAATATAATTCAAATATAATTATTGAATTATTGGTAGTCCAATATAATTATTTTCATATATGTGACATCTAATCTTTTAATTCAGTAAAATCATCCTTTATTGCAATAGTATGTAATAGAGTATCCCCTAATAACATTTTTGTAGTCATAATTTTTACTTTTGTGACATATTTCATGTGACAATTTTTAATGAAAAAAGAAATAAGAGTATTTTAATTCGTACATCTTGAAAAGGAGAAAGATTTTTTTATTTTCATTATTTTTATAGTAATTTTTTGTAATGCACAGCTAAAACGAAACTTGACTGAATTAGATTTCTCCCTAGTTGTCTCGTGATGAAATCTGCGCCGTCCAACTTGCGTGATCTGGCAGCATGCAACATAATCGCTATATAATAGAATAATTACTAGCTGCCCATGTGATGAATACGGCGAAAAAATGCGATGGATGATCTTCTACGCCGATGAGAACGCAACGATTATGCCGTCTCAATCATTTAAATTTGCTGCAATGAAAGCATCGCATTATGCGGGGATCATTATGACTGTAATTAGGCGCCGTGGACAAATCACGGCCGCTTTTGGTCGCTTATTTGCAATTCCAGCTTGATTTTCCCATGTCTGAATCAATCTAATTTACGACCATGCCTGAATTCCGTAAAATTATCAAGACGCACGCAAAATGTAATCGTGGACTAGTCACTAATCACGCTAGAGAGAATAAGAACAGTCTCTCGACTGTGTGAATGCTCATCTCTGTATCATTTTTATTATAAAAATTGTCGCCGCTGTCGATTACGTTA
>NW_017305569.1:640268-657639 GCF_001594115.1 Trachymyrmex septentrionalis | reverse complement strand
TCTCTCGACTGTGTGAATGCTCATCTCTGTATCATTTTTATTATAAAAGTTGTCGCCGCTGTCGATTACGTTCTCACATAAACAATTCACACCCGACTGCGCTAGAAAATCTCCGTGAATAGGTGTGTACGCCTGTGGGCTAAAGTGGATTAATAAATCTCGGGAAGTTGTCGTGACGTGTGCAAAATGCGGCCGCCAATTTCCGGGGCCAAGACATCGATACGTCACGTTAAGTGGTATGAAATTTTTTTGTAACCAATGCTGTCACGCATAAACTATTCGTCGCTGTTTGAGTGCAAAATTTTCATCGATAATGTACCTCCTTCCTTTCAAGCAGATTATTTTTTTTCTTACTTTCTCGTACGGTAAAGTCGTAGGAGTCGATTCATAAATTTTCAAAACGTTATTGAGACCTGCGTGAAATGTGATCGCAAACAATAGTGATTAAAAGGGTAGTTATGCCATTAAAATAGCGAACATTTTGCGGACAAGACTAAGATAAATTATATATTTGAATGAAAAATATATTTTTTATTAAGGGTGTAGCCAAAGGATATAATCAAATAACCATAAATCAAATAAAAAAATAGTTTACTCACTCAACAACACACACACACACACACCTTATAGTTGCTCCACAATCCTCTGATTTTCAGAACTCCTCTTCTCAGGTTCTTTTATATATGTTACGACAGTCACAAAAACCTACGTGATTTTATATGAACCGAAAATATTGCGTGATACTTTACATGGCACTCCTACCACGATGTGCACCTCATTATATTACGAATAATGTGAAAAAAGTATGAAAAGTATAATCTGCTCGGCATTCGTGAATCTCATCAAATTAGTGGAGTAAGGATTATATGTCGCGGCGGAGGATTTTTATGAGACGAATATTGAATTTATATCACCGTTTGTCGATTATCTTGCGATCCGTCCATTAAATACTCTGCGCTCTCAATTTGAAAGTGATAAGCAAGTTATATTTAAATCGACAAAAAATTTAAGTATAATATCGCAAAAGAAATGATAATGCCGGTCCAAGTCTTATCGTGCAAATAATGAATGAAATGTGATTTTGTTTATATACACTATCTATGTACATATCTTGTGCACGCCGCAAAAACAAACACATTATCAATTTTGAAGTAAAAGATAAATTTTTAGAGTAAAGATAAAAGTTCGAAGCTCGATATGATGTATTTATAACGTTAAGGATATATATAGTTATCGCAAACATATAATAATAATTGAAATAATTGATAAATGAAATTGTGCGATATACACGTATCTGTTTTGTTAGTAATTACAAATTTGAATTTTTAATCGCTCCGGAATAATTGTAAGATGTACGGTGTTTGATATTTTCTGATAACTGTATTGATTGCCATTGCGAGAGTTAAAATAATAAGCGGCTCGCACTACTTACTTGTCGATTTAAGTGTCGCCACGCGAATAACAATACGACGCTCGATGGCCTTGCGTACGCCGTAACGTATCGCTACCAAAACAAATATCCAGGTCGCCTCGCTACTGTATATACAGTGAGAGCAAATAGTATTCGTACAAGGAAATTTTTTTATAGAAATAGTCTTATAGAAAATAAACGTTAATTAGCAATTTTATACAATGAATACATTCTGTTCTGACATATACAAACGAGCTTTGTATTCCTGATTTTAGAAGCTAAATTTTTCGAGTGTACGAATACTTTTTAAGCATCCAAATAATACAATTTTTAATTTTCGCTTATTTTTCAGATGATTTTCTATAATTAATACACATCTTTTTGGTACATATAATTTTCAGAAACATACAGTCTATTTTATACTTTATGAATAAATTGTTAATTACCCAGCAAGAAATGATCGTCAATTAAACGTCGAATTGAAATCATCGTATTGATGTCGATTCGACATCAATTCGATGACCCATTTCTCGCTGGATAATATTTAATTTTTAAAAATAAAGTTTTTTTAAACAATATTTTCTCTGTACGAATACTTTTTGTACTCACTATATATATTGTAAGATTCAAACTAAATAGTAATACATTAAATATTCTGCTCCTTCTTACATTAATTTTAGTACGTGAGATATTGTATATTTTACACTTTGTTAGAGAGAGAAATTGTTATTAAGACTTATTAACTCTTAAAACTTTTTCTTATTTTTTAACGACAATTTATAAATGCATATTGTACATTATATGATTTTCGTTGATGCGTAAAAATCGAAAGCGATTCAAAATATACTTTTCACATTTAAATTGTGACTTTTCAAAGATTACTTGATTTATTTCATAGCTGGAGTTCAATTTATCAATTTTTAAATTTTAATTTTCAGTATAAACTACTTTACGGTTCGATGAGATGATTAATTGCGCGTGAGTTAATCTTAGGAAATCGATACTCTACGTCGAGTCTATTTTAATCAAGATCAAGTTGGGGCTCGAAATCGAGATTATATCTGAATAGTGCGACCACAATTTTATCAGTGACGTTTGGCATTTTTCGTAGCAAGTATATAACGGTGTGTCAATTGTTTTGTATGTGTGGATTAATTGGACGATAAAAGGAGCGAGTGTCGCCGAGCAGATAAAGTCAACGCGCATTCCTCGGTCACGCTGGCTGGCCAAATACAAAGGGAACAGACTTCGAAGCCCGAAGTCACGTTTGTCAGGATCGCGTGGGAGTCTGAGGCCGAATTGGTAGATGAACTGGAAAATTGCTTACACCCACGGCGCCCGGTACAACGGAATTGTCGTAAAATTATATGGGGACGAGATGACAAATGCGTCTCGTTTAACTCTTCGCTTCTTAATCGGTTTTGTTAAAGATTTTTCTTTTTGAACTACGACTTACTCAACATACACGTGTCTCTGTTTTAATTTTATTGTCAGACAATTATGGCTAAATGCTTGAAATATTGGGATATGGTATGAAAGGAGTGTGATATATATTCTTGAATCTTGAACTATTGATCGAAGTGAGGTATTTTATGCAGTACTGAAAGTTAAAATAAAAAAAAATTATAAATTAATACGAAATAAATTTAATCAAGTAATCAGGTATATTCTGAATCGTCTGAGATTAAGTGAATAATAAAAAAAAAACGGCATAAATTCAGTTCGATTTTTGTGCATTCACAAGACGCTCACATATACAATATATATTCATTAATTAAATTGTTAATTAAAAGAAAAAAATAAGTCTTAATGAGAATTAATTATTACATAGACGATTCTGACCAATTTTTTCTAACAAAATATAAAATATATAACGTCTCACTTACTAAAATTAATTAAGATAGAAGGAGCAGAATATATATAATATATATTCAACGTATTATTTAGTTTGAAACTTACAGTGACGAATGCCCCAATCGGCCTTGATATTTGTTTTGATAATATACGTCACAGCGTAACGTACGCAAGGCCACCGAGCGTCGTATTGTTATTTGCGTGTCGACACTCGGATCAGCAAGTAAGTAGTGCGAGTACCGCTCCATCGTTTTACCTCTCAAAAATGATCAAGTATTAGAAAATATCGTCATATATTCTTATAATTATTCCCACACGATTAAAAGTTCAAATTCGGCAATCGTAGTGAAGAAAATACGTCGCGCGATTTCACTTGCGAATTGTTTCGCGAATATGGTGCTGTGTTATAAAAGCTTCTATCTTTATCTTAATTATTTCTTTTAATGATTAGGCATTTTGAATAAATTTAATGAAAAAAATTAATCTCACTTGAATAAAAATTAGAAAGAGATAGGAAATTGATCTTTTTTATTAGTAGGTATTAAAATCTCTCTCACACTGAAGCTGAGACGCCTTAATCCTTGCAACCCAATATACACGGTGTCACGATTCGCGGCGCATGCAACGAGTAACTGATTTCATTCGCGTCACCTTGATGATAATTAGTACAGGATATAGCTGAAACCGATTAAACGACGTCAGTAAACCGGTGCCATCGCGTCAGACATCATCTGGTGAAGTATGTAATAATATCGAAAGGCGTTTATACGCGTATGCATGCTGAGGACTTTCATTAGTGCTTTTAGAACGTAGTCTCTCGATAGGATTAAAGTGGCGGGCTTGCGAGTGACTTAGCCAGACACGAATATAATTCCATGAGATCCGTTAAGCATGGCATATAATTTCCAGGTTAACTCGCGTTAGAAATTGCCGCTCGCGATGGCACGGGAATCGGCAATTAAACGGCCGGTTTGTTGTCGCGTTTCACATAAATTCGCGCCCCAGGCGACGCTATCTTCGAGACGATGTTAATCACGTTTCGTCGCTAATGTATGCTACACGAATAGACGTACGCATGCATAAAGTCCCGCGGGCTGTATTGGCGCCGCGAGCAGAGCGAAGAATTCGATGGGTCTAATTTATCGGTTCTTGGGGGGGAAAAAAAGGAAGAAGAAAAAAAACGGGGTACGTGAAATTATCGAAGTTGCACGCCTTGAGTGTAAATTGAAGCCGTTTTTATCGCTTTTAAAGGCGCAAGCAATTATTACACGTCCATTACGGGAACGAATGGTCGAATTCTTTCGAATTCAGAGTAAGCTCAAATTTATCGCTGCTCGAAAATATTTGCAACATCTTGAAATTAATTTGTTTTCTTTTCAATTTTATGTATCACAGAGATATCGAAATTTATCAGCCCTTTGTAAAAATCTACAGTTTTCAGATTTATTATAAGACACACATGGAAAGAACAGTTTTATTAAAGTTTTAAAAAATGTAATTAGCTAACAGATGTAAAAGTAAATTGTGTTGGATTATCGAAATAGTTATATTATGAAAAATTTAAGCTGCGATGAGCAATGCTGCAGAAAATTTTATATTCTAACAATCAGCTTGAACATTCTACATAATTATTTTGATAGTCCAATTATTATTTTTATGACCTGTAGCTACATTTCTAAATACCCCAGCGAAACTGTTCCTTTCACGCACGCGCTAAATAAGTTTCAATAACATATTCGCTCTTTCTTGAAGAAAACTGGTTTACTTCTATCTGTAAAATTACTATTACAAATCTTTACATTTTAGTGATGCTGTCAGACTAAGTGCATCGGCGATATCCTCGCGAAAAATCTCGCGCATTCTGGCGATCGCCCGCGGCGTGGTTAACGATGCGCAACGTGATGTCATCGATGTCTCGCGTGCACGTGGATTTAATGTCATCATTCCAGAAAGTGTGCGCGAATCTCGGAGAGTTTTTCGCGTTGCACATCGTACGCGCATCGCATATCATGCCCACGCACGTGAGTCAATGCAACGGAATATGACGTCAAAGGGCATTAGGGATGTAGGTGACTTGTTTCTGAGTCACTTAGTAAAAAAAAAAAAAATGCTTTTCTTTAAAAAAAAAAAGCTCGTTTTTCTCTTGCGATTGACGTTGTTGGATAATATTATAATTCCGATGAATCTCGATAGATCTGTCCGCGTTGCTCGAAATCCCCAAAAACTTTCGCACTTGAAATGGGATAAATACATGTATATATTCAGGCGTTGAAAGGCGAAGATACTTGAGTGCAAAAAGTGCAAGCAATGCTAACAGATCTAATATCGGCTATAACTGAAAATCTACAACTACTATTATACTTTTTCATAAATTTCATGTTTTTATACTTGTAAAGTTGATATTTAAAAGCTGATATTGCTAAAGATTACAATGAGAATTATCGCCTTGCTTTTCTCTGCATAGAGGGTCCTGCACCCAGGGATGTGGAAGGCCACGCGTTTGGTTAATTATTGCTAACAAAGAAGTCGCAAATTGCTTTTGAGTGCACAACGTGCGCTCGATTGCATGGCCCGGGCTATTATTACCATACGGTTATCGCCTCTGGTCATTAGCTCGCGAGACCGGAGAACGAACCTCATTAATAATTATCTGCCGTACCCTTGGACTCGCCCGGCTAGCCAAGCTTATCTCTCAGATTTTCGAGGGAAGCCACAAGAGGCGGATTAATATTGCGCAGGTAGCACGTTTCGTGAGAATCTTAATGAAACGGGCTGCACCATCTGGACACCACGCCTATAAATTAGTCTCTGTGCTAACTTTTAATAACGCTGCACTGTCTGCACTAATCGTTAGGTATCGTTACAGATTACAGTAATAATTACGGGAGACATTTTGCAAGGTATTAATTTAAATATCCTATCTCGGTCTGCAGATTCATGCTAGACATAACGCGGAATCGCTTACTTTGATGTATATTAATTACGAAACCGGACTCTCATTGACGTAAAATGAGTCAGAGCAACGTAAGCGACAGCAGTGGACAATCCATTCACGTTCGTTCTCAGTCAGGTGAACGCGTCATCAGTTCGACCTTTAGTCTGTTCTCGGAATTAATATTGCACGATCGTGTGCAAACCGTTTCCTACACAATATTCGGAGCACGTCGTATTAGCGTTGCCGTCGTGAGATACTTTTTCGTTCTCGGGGTCTTATTCTCGAAAAATACACCAACAAAAATACTGGAGAAATCTATAAGTATACCAAGTATTCTCATACATTTTCACGTACGATATTTTTTCGAAAATACGGTCCCTACTAATTAGACAAAGAAATTAGTGTTCCTATAATAAGAGTTAAGATGAACCGCCGCCATTAATGGTCAAATACTACAGAGACTATAGACAAATAGCCAAATACTAATTAACAGAAATTATGGACGATATACAGAAGATATGATACGTCAAACACATATAGCTGAGTTCAATTAAATGAGCATGGTATGGAGAAGTAACATTCTCTTTAACAAACCTCGTGTAAATGTTACAGCGCTGCCAGCGCTAGATAATGACGAAAACATGAAGGATAATATTAAATACGTGCTCTCTAAATGAATAGAATAGTCACTAATTATCCAGTGGCATACTTTGCACCGATAATGAGTGAAGTTCAACTAAAAAAGGAAGAATGTTCGAGCATTATATAAACTAAAGTATTGATATTTGCATGTTAATTTTAATTTTCCAGTACCATATTCATTGAATTGAAGCACTAAAACAAAATTAGTTACATCACATAATAAAGATTAGTGATTTTCTGCAATTTGCTTGTGACTCGCGATTGTGTTGGCTGTTGCAATTCATTTGAAATTAGCGGTTGGCGGTTACGTATGGCGGATTTCGGCGATCAATCAAAAGTTGCGATCACATTATTCTAATTCTTATTATGGGAACACTAAAAAAGAAATAAGCACCTTTATTTATTTGATTTTTAAAAAAACATTGCGATCACCGCGAACTGTGTGATTCTCGCGATGGTGCATCTCGCGATAATCCATGTTACCGCAGTAGCAAAATTCACGCGTGAGTTGCTTGCGACCGCAGACGATACAACTGTCGTCCAGAATTGGATTAAGCGCGATGATAAGCGGCGAACCGCAGTGGCTACCGTTAAATGGAAGTTTCCGTTCTCTTGAACTTTATATTCAACGGAATTACGTTTTCTATCATCTCTTTAACTGCGGCTATCTCGCAGAGAATTCTCATCCTCGTCCTTATCCTAATTCATCGCGTTCATCTTCATACTGTTATTACTACCTTTTATCTTAGTTCTTCGTCCCCGTAGACTTGCGTCTCCTTTTATCTTAATCTTCTTCTCGTTTTTTTATTATTGCTACTTACGGTCAAAGTCAAATCATATCATTCAAACTATCACTTTCAAATCTAACAGTATAAACGCAATTGATGCCAACTCAAAGAAGTGATAAAATATCCTTGCTACATTTACACGATATTCTGCAAAGATCACTCGAAAGAAATTCGATCCAATATCGAAAGGAGATATTTTTCAAAGTGTATCCCGTTTTTATTATACGTTCCACCACACTTCCCCGTTATTGGCCAGTGTCGCGCATTCCCAGCGTATTATTTCAACAGCAATTTCTTGCAATGCAAAGGACTATTGGCTTCTTGCAGTCGTTCCCCAGCAGTGTTTCTAATCGCCGTGAAAAACGCCGCAGGTGCAGCCGCGGTCGCGCGTGCGTGCATTGCCACCTCTACCTCAATACAGCGAGAATCTTACGCAGCTTCTTCTTCTTCTTCCTCTCCGCACACATTCGCGTTTCTTAATCCGCCAGAAGTATCCGCTGTTCGCGGGGGCAAAGGTGCGCCGTCTACGCAGCATCATGTTTTTACGGATCCCTCGCTCGAGGCGTTTCCACGATCCTGAGAGAGATTTCTTATTTCCACTTCTTCCTACATTGCTCGCATGTAGGAACGATTGCATCGACGCAACGGGTGATTGAGATAATCACGCGAGTACTCGCTTCCTCGTCAATAATACAACATCGATTGCGAACCGAGATGTTGCATGAGAGATGCTGTTTCTAGATTCGTCGGAATGTTGGACCCCCATGAATTTGGATTGATTTCGTAAATTTTTACAAAGAGTTGCGTAACTGGGATACCTTCCACGAGTCAAATGCGTCTCTATATTCTGTATCGTTGCCGGAGTTATCTCATACGACGCTTCGTAAAATAAAAACGTGATCGCGCTTAGACGAGGTGTTTCTCCGATAAGACCACCTGCGCACCTGGGTTCTTTTCGGACAAAAATCTCGCGCTTCACGTACTCTCGTCCATTGGTGGTCGCGTATAGCCCAGCGCTCGCTCGGGCTTATAGGAGCTTATTTATAAACAGTACCAGCCACCACAATGGTTATTGTTTCAGCGCGGTATGCGAACGGCGTTGTACGCGCCGCCTATTTATGACACATTATGCGAAAGCGCACCCGATAGCGTGAGTATTGCATTTCGTGCCATTGTGAGATGGCAACAATGATATCCCCTGGACCATATGCCCTGACATCGGTGTATAAATCATGATTCGCGCACGTTCTCTCTCGCGAGCTCGATGTCGCTACGCGATTCTTTTTTTTCGCAAAATTTCATCGGAGCGAGGACTGTTTGTTTTTGTGCAGCAGATGCAACACAATTTTATCCTGACGTGAAAATTTTCTTTCACTCAGGGAATTTTAGAGAATTTTCTGGAAAATTAAAATTCCTAGCATTAAAGAAGTTTTTCCGAACGCTATCGATTTAACAATTAAATGGAAGCAGTGACAGGAATATTAATAATAATTTATATTGCATTGTTAAATTGCTCTCTTAATATAACATTTGACGGTTTCCAAATCAGAAAAATGTAAAATACGAAAAATTTATTATTGAAAGTATCAAGGAAAAATTATTGAATTTTAGAACGAGGAATTTATGACAATCATTTATGAATATGTGAGAATTTATTTTCTTTTGCATAGTAATTTACAGTTCACGATACATTTTCCGATGATCGCGTCGAAATCACGAAATTTTCAGATATCGGTAATTAGGGATGTCATTACGTTACAAAAAAAAAAAAGCAGCAGGGCACATTGGAATTTCTGGCGCACGAAATAATATTTCCGCAACGCGAGAGTCACGTGACGGCGAATTCGTAAAAGGGAGAAAAGGGAGAAGAGTACCCAGCTCGGTATGCAAATTGGATTTTGGTTCGATACAGTTGATCGTTGTGTATGGTTCGAAGGGCCGAATAGGATCAACATTCGCCATATATCCTTGTAATTAAGTCGGTCCCTCTTATTAAGCATCGTACATTCGCTAGTTATATAGAATCGCTGATTAAAGGACGAAACCCGTAGCGACGATAGTCCGTTAAGGACGTATCGTAACGAAGAGCTTTATTTTCTAAACGTCAGGAAGCATAGGGACTTAGAAGATGTAATTGGCAAGGTATAAAGCCGGTGCATTATAAAAATCTCAGTGGGCGTCCATGAAAGTATCATTATAAAACCACCGTGTTCATGCATAGCAATGTTTTAATACCTTAATCTAACACTGTGATCAGCAATGTTTATCGCGACGGGGATTACAAGCGGAGGCATCTCCACGAGTTTACTTGTACTTTTAACCATATTTTTCTCGTGTCTTTGGTTTAATTCCCTCTTTATAAGGAGCTAGTGAGCTACATTTGCACGGGTTTAATCGGGGGACTTTCAATTTTTATTAGCTGTTCGGGTATAAGCCGCTGGCTATCTCGAGCCAGGGATAAAAAAAAAATTGTCGATTCTAGCGATTCGAAATATTTTTTTTCGGATCCTCGATACTCGCGAGGGTATCATTCGCCGGAACCTTGGTTCCCATTCTCCCACTTCTAGTGACGTACGGCAAGTTCCAGTCGCTCGCGACAGCTCCGCCGCGCCGCATTCCAGCCACGCGCCTTGCCTAGGAACACTGGCGTAACTATCGAACTGAACTCGAGGCGATTTGTCAAGATCCTCTTACGCGCCTTTTCCGACAAGAAGGTACTTTTCCCTCATCTGAAATGACACGAACCAATTGACAGCAAAGTAGCGGTGATCGCGGCGTAGAAATATCCGGTCAATGTTCCGTTGATTGCCTCATACCCGTTTAATGACGGACAGATGTTTTCGTAATTTTACGTTTGTCGCAAACAGGTTCCATCGAACGGACGAAGAAGTTTAATCTTTGGTCGACAATAAATCTCTCAATCTGACTTCTTAACAAAGAGAGGTTATATTAATCGCTTGAACCGCGTGAGTTTTCGAAACGATCGAACTGATCGATCGAACGATCGAACGATGAGCTTTCGATTATCGATTGTGCGTCACGTCGAAACTTTTTAATTTTTATACAAATTGTTTCTAGAGAGCATTAGAGATCTTCGAAAATTCAAATGTTACACTAACTGATATCTTAAATACAATGTACTTGTATTATCTCTTTTTTACTTCGCACCGGGATATTTTTGCGAATTTCGTCCACCCCTTTTCGTTTCACCCTTCAGATTATAATCGGCAAATGAATTTTTCTGAATTTCAGATATCGATCTCACGAATCGAGAAAATTGCGAGTATCGACGCCACTGGAGGTCTGCTAGGTACAGCAAGAGCAGCACGAGCCGGGCCTGCGGAGCCGCGGTCGAGCGGAGGCGGTGGGAGCCGTCCTCTCCATCGTAGCGAGGAGCGAAGGAGAAGCAAAAAGGAGTCGGACGTCGAAAAGGTAAGAGTCGGCCTGTAGTAGGGGGCGAGAGAGTGGTGAGAGGTGGTGGCAGCGATGGAACCGAGAGAGACACTCGCTGCTCGCTCGGGGATGAGAGAGACGAGAGACGCGACACAATCACGTCCTGCACGCGCCGAGCCCCGAGCCACTTTCAGACTCTGTTACACGAGGAGGCACCGGTTCGCGCTCGCTTCCATCGATTTCCCGGATGCGTCGAATTCCTCCGTCAGCTTCTCGCGACTCCCATCGAATATCGAACAGAAGCGATATTGCTTTTAAACTAAATGTCTCCAACTCTGATTCGCGATCATTATTCTAATTTTCCGAGAGACTCGATTTATGCTGAAATTAAAACACTATTCGCTAAAATATCTTTGGCATTTTTCACATACTTTACTGATGCGACGAGAAATATTATTACGATACTGGACTCTAACTCGGGACACTGTATTTGTGTGACTTTAATTTCACAACCGGATTGTGATTACTTGAGAATACTGTGATAACAGAAAAGATTCCGATTCGTCTCGTGTAACATCGCGTTGGCCACGACAGCCGCCGCCGCAGGCATATAGTGGCGTCTGACCCATGTGCGCTTCTAGTGCTGCAGGCAGCTCTGAAGTGTGGGAACTCCTCACCTCGGAGCCTCCCGACGACCTTTGCCGCAACCTGCAACCGCATATCTGCCTGCACTCTCAGCATAGATATCCCTCCGACGCGCCTTTTTTCGTGCCGGTGGTTTCGCCGAATGGAGTCTTCATGGTAACGGGTTCGAGGTAGACCCTATTAACTGTGACGTAGTCCGCTGATCGTTTCGCCGGTACGCTAAGAGAGAACAGCACCGAGTTTGATTACGAGCCACAGGCACAATTGCCGAAGCGGCGTTACCACTCGCGAGCATTTATCTCGTTCCATATGTGCTTTTCATCTCGATATCGCGACGTCTCGCGTATCCGTGATGGTATCCTTCGGGCGTCTTTTGTGCGCGCCTCGTAACACGCCTTGATATTATCGTTATATCGTTGTAATTAGGCGGAATTTCTTCCCGCGTTCCGATGGACGGTTTGACGTTCGACTCGACTTATTCGTTGTAATACGACTTATATTGGCATCATACGTATAGATGATTAAAACGCAATTTTTTTTTCTTCCATCACGATCAATCGTATCGTAATGACAAGTTCTCTAGTTAATATTCTCATATAATCGTTTCATACATATATTCTTACTTAGAACTTTAAACTTATTGTTGCTTTTATTTCCGTTATTACTCCGCTACTCGTTTCAAGCCTCTTCTTACGGCGGAAATCTCGCGAGCAAGGGAAGGTCAAGGAAAATTACTCGACATTTAGAGGGAGGGAGGGAGAGAACAAGCGGCATGCCCGAGGATCGCGAGCTCGCGGCTACCGATTCGCGTGTCAGAATCGTGCTGGCGCGTTGCTTTGAGATCCCTCCGTGCGCGCGTTTTCACGAAGAAGAACGTACTTACGATCATAACCAACGCTCTTCGGTTTCAGAATAGTGGATCGTGAGGGAATTCTTCTCCGCCGATCGCATAGGGCAGTCTTCCCTGCAGCGCAGGTTCGCATGTACACTCTCGACAATTTTCTCTCCTGCTTTTCGGTTCCATACCCACTCCCTGGGTATTTATCAGTCGATCGTTTATGTAATCAGAGGCACGGTATCGTGGGATGTAACCCATGAGTAATGATACGTCTTTTATCGCGTTCGCATTTTATATAATTCGAGTGTATAAAATCGCTGCCACAAAGGTTTACGGTAGCATTAACGTACATAACACACGTATACACGCGTACTTTTTTTTTTTAAGTTAAAAAAATGTTAACATCCCTAAAGGGTTTTGTAAATCTTTACTCAACGGTGATTTCCTGATTTCAAAGAGAAATCGATATCTGGTATCTTTGATGACGTTTACACCGAGGAAAAGATGCTTAAAAATATACTTGTGAGAAATATATTTATTTCATTGAAATAAATACTTATTTAAATACTGGCTGAAACAAAATTTTATTCCTAACAAATAAGCCATCTATTTTATTTTCTTTTATTTTTTTTTCCAATTGATGAGATATATTTCGCATAAAAAAAATTTATATCTCGTCATCACAATCAAATTTCGTAAGTAACATTTGCCTCGCGAAGCTTCGACATTTTTCTCTCAGTGCAACGCTGATGATATTTAATTCGTCTTTCTGCTATAAATAGTGGAAAGAACGAAGCGCTTGAAATGTTCATAACGTCGGCGATAACCAACGATTAATGAGTTACAAAAACTTCAATTTTCTGACTGGATAAGGATCACAGTGCCGCGGAACGAGAGAGAGATACTTCGTCGTGACCCTGCGAGTCGGAACGAGTCCTGCGACCGTGATCTCCGATCTGGATCGGTCCGGTGATCCGGTTTGTAGCCCCCCCGTCTCGAAGGCGAAGGCTTACAATTACTACAATGGCGAAACGGCTTGAGGGTGTATTCGTTCGTCGTGCGACCTAAGTACAGGCTGCGGATCAAACCTTCGTTCGCGGATCGTTACATCCCCCGCGATTCCATCGTCGATGATTACTGCCCCGCGCATCGAAAAGGGGACCTTCGGGCCCTCCAGCTGCGTTCACATGCGCGAAAAGCGCAGTCACTCTCGAAATTGCGATCGGTCGCCGACGGGAGGGAACGCCGGCAAAATATCAGATGTGATTGTAAAGTGACGGGGGGGCTGATTCTGAAATTCTGCCGCGGCCGAAAGTTTCTTTTCTCCGAAATAACCGGGAGTAATCGATCAAAAAAATAGGTGCGCCCGAACGTTATATCTAGATAAACGCGGGTGCTTGTTAAGGAAGATTGCGCAGAAATCAGTGGCGCGCGAGTGCTGCTCCGATACAGGTGTCTGCTACAGGAGGATGCTTGTGTATTAAAGCGTGTATTTGAACGCACACTTACGTTCGTCATAGTCCAGTTGATTCAACGTAGTTAGGCGACTGAATGTCTGGACTCGTTAAAGGTCATACGGCGAACGGGCCGTTAGAATGGCTTACTGTCCTTGAAGCCAATCGCCATACTGTCTACGTCTTGTGCTCTTTTAACAAGTTCTTTTAATAACTTGAATATAAAATGTCTCTAACACATTGACTTTGAGGTGCTAAATCAATGAAAGAGCAAGAAATCTATTTTTCGACAAAACTAATTCGTTCTAAACTATTTAAGCGCTAAGATTTCCTTTGTCCGAAAATAAGTTTATTTCTCTTGGGTTCAATTACATCAATGTTATTTTGACTTTAAGCGAGATTTTTTTTTTTAGACATGTATCTTTATCTTTTTTTCTAAATAAGTAAAGACGTACGTGTTTCGCCAAAATATAACGTTGGTACAATCGGGCCTTAATTTATGATTTATTCTCATTGAGTCAGTACAAAGTATCATTATTTAAAGCGTTAGATTAATTTCAAATTTAATTGATAAAATACGATCAAATTTTCCTTAATTTCATGAGATAATATCGATGTTTACGAACATTTATTATTTCATCGCTAACATCGACATACGTAATTCATCATTGTAACTTGTCACGTACACGGAAACTTGTTCTTCTCAGCACGTTATACAAAATTTACGTCGATCAATTAACAGCATTGGTATCGATTTCTCATCGTCTCGTACATTAATCGTTGCCTACAAAAGGAACCGCGCGCAGCTTGCCCTTCATTCGCACGTCCGCTGCATCTCGTCTTTCGATAGATTAAGGATTCACTCTGGCTCCTTTAATTGGGCGCCGTTGATGAACAGATCTCATTTGCATACGCTTTAACGAAGCCAAGAACATTGTCCGCTCGTAGCGCGTAACTGATATCGAATAATTAATTAACGAGACGTACTAGCCTTTTATCGTCTTCGACATGGCTTCGTACTGGCAGCGTCGAATCAGTTTACGCGTGTCGCCATGTTTAGTAATTAATGAGCTGTTTGATTAATGCTGCGTCTGTTACAGGCGCTCATGCGGGACTAAAAAAAATTAAATCCGAGACGCATTAGAGAATAAAGCCGTGTGTACTCTCGTTTTATTATCATCGAGATATCGCCCCCTGGTTATTATGATTAATAATGAACACCTTGATGAGAGGGACGTCTAATAGTGCAGCCCGATTACACGTATGTTTTAATAGTGTTATTAAGTTTATATTACTGGGGTGCGCATGATTCTTCACATTAGAACACCATTCCGAACGATTCTATGGACGAATATCAAATACAAATACTAACGTAATAAACATATTTAGAAATGTATTGTTTATCTGCGTTCTTTCGTAAACCATGTGGTCGGAGCGGTAGATGGTTTTTATAAGCGAGAAATTAATGTGCCACGTGTTACTCAAACTAGTAGGAGATTAAAACATCTTAGAGTTACGCAAACGATTATGAAATTTTTTTTTTATAAGATCGCAGGAAGTGATACATGACGCAAACCGACGACATGCAAAAAGTACGAAGAAGTAAATCTCCAGAATCCAGTCCGATCGCCGCGTCGTCTCGCTCGTTAAACGATCCAGGTGGATGCGAGATGCTTTTCTTCTCCGGTACATTTTTGCCGTCGTCGGTGTTGTGCGCTCGACCACGCCTGCGGATACGCGAACTTCGACGCGGGAAAAACGCCGACATCATCCGGTTAACGTTCCCGAAGAGGCGCGCCAATGTTTCGGATCGCTTAGCTCGAGCTATCCGTGAGATTCTTTGATCCCCAAGAAAAAAAGTAACACAAGCGACGTTTACCGCTGCACGGTCGCATGAGATAATATTCCTCCGTGTAATATCTTATCGAAGAAGTGGTTGAAAGAGGTGCAATAAATTAACACTTTATTACTTATATTTAGGAAAAAAAAGGAATACCGTAAAAGTAGAAATGGATTAAAAATGTTCTAATTTCTTTCTGTAAAAATTATGTTCTAATACCCTCACGTTTTTTCATATATTTTTAAAAATCGAAACTTGTATCCGAGAGAAAAAGGACTTGAATTTCATTCTTATTATATTAAATCGTTCTTAAACTTGAATTTTTGTTATTATAATTTGCATGTCATATAATATATATAATTCTTACGATAAACTCGAATATTGATATGATCACTTTAAGTGGATAGATAAGGCGGCTGACAAAACATCTCAAGTATAGTTTACTTTACCCACGAAATCTTGTTTTGTTGAAAAGGAAAATAAAAAATATCGTCTTGATAGACCAGGAGTCTTAAAAGTTCATTATTTTTACATCTCTCTATCTCAGGATAATGTAAATTAATGTAAATTTTTAACTACAATATAATATACCGGTAAAAAAATTTAATTATACTCTTTAAATTCTTTAAAATGTGGAATTGCACTCTAAAGAGTGAAAATTTAGCCAGTCCCGAAAAGGGAATGGCTTAAATTTCAGTCTTTAAGTGTGAGATTTCATTCTCCAGAGTGAGCTGTTACTCTAAAAGTTTTAGGGAGTAAAATTAAAAACTTTTTTCAAGTATTCTAAACATTCCATCTATCAACTTACGTATCTTCAAACCACCCATCTACTTAAAAATTAAGAAGATTGCGAGAGGAACGATTGCGAGGCCACGAAGTGAAAAAAGGAAATTATGCTTATTTTCATTTGGTTCACATCTTGAGCACACCTTGAAGATGTAGCAATTTTCGTTATCGTTCGCACTTTGCGACTTTTACCTTACTTTACTTCACTCCCGGTGACGGCCATCTGCTACAAGGAATGGGGCGCGGGCGGTCGGTCGGTCGGTCGGTCCTCTATTTATTTTCTCGTCTCCAATTAATTTAGCCGGAGGAAGCGTGGCGTGGTCCCGAACGAAAACAAAGCAATCGCGCTCTGGTATCTGCGGTGGCGGGCTGCCCGCTCGTTTAATTAGCGAGTATTGTGCGGGCAAAAGGGAGTCGAGAGCGCTCCGCGCCCGGCCCCGTGGGTCAGATATCGCGTAACAAGATCTTATTCAGTGTTCGGTGCACGGAGGGTTAATGATGCTATCGCTATACAGTGCCAAAGCGATCGCATTACAGATACGATTCCGGCGTATTCGCATGGAACGACCGCGACGGGGAGGCGCGTACGACGTTCGATATTTCTTTAACGATCCGCCGCTGCGATTCCACGTGGCCGGCACCAAGGCCTCTCTTCTCTCTGGGTCCTTTTGTTCCGAAGTCGGGAGCGTTGTCGTGCTGCCGGATGTGGATTCTCACGTCGAGCTGTAAATCGCGCTTGAATCGTGCCGCGTGTCGCGAAACAGCCTCCTGCCAATCGTTTTTAA
>NW_017305569.1:635243-640168 GCF_001594115.1 Trachymyrmex septentrionalis | reverse complement strand
GTATTGTACCTATATATATATATATATATATACACACACGATGATTTTGCGGTCCTTTACTAAACATCACGAGCATTCGTGTCCCGGGTTAATTTTCATCACTTTAACAAATATATAAAAATGATTAAGTGATTTTTACGTGTACTTTAATTTCTTCTCTAGAAAATTTATAAGATTGTATATTTAGAAAAAAATCGTATGTAAATGTTATTCCCGATGCGTCTAGTTTTTCGAAGAAAAGAAATGTGCACGAATGTGTACTAATCGTATATACCAAGAGTTAATTCTCTCGGCAATATTAGACTTCAAAGGCACAGTCGATTTTTTGATTGTAAATTCTGGTAGATAAATTTAAAATCTAAAAACAAAATAAATAAATAAATAAAAATAGGTAACGATTCTACTTCTACAATGATAAAAACTCATCATTAAGCTTTCACAAATATGTAAGAAATTTTTCAGGTTTTTATACAGTTCGAAATAATATACAAATCTGAACTAATCTTCTTGGAAAATTCAGGTTGTGGACGAAGAGCGAAAATTTAATATTGCAAAAGGTTCAAATTGCATAATATATCGGTGGTTGAAATATATTGCCCGTTTTCTAAAACGTACTCAATAAATATTCACATCGTGATAAGTAAAATTTTCTATGAAAAATTTCCTATCTGCTGCGTACATATAAATATAAATATATACGATTGTCGCTAGATATTTACGATCGCACGAAGTGTTGTCGTCGCGATGCGGACTGACGTTAGCATCGTAGATCTCTTCGCCGAAGGTGGTACTGGCGACAGGTACTTAAAATTTCTCATTTCGCGAATGACGAATCGCTTATGGTGACTCGGCGCGTCTGCGGGACACTCTTTGACTTAGTCGACGTCAAGGACGCGCGATCTCCCAGTTTCTTCGGCGTCTGTGGGAACTCAAACCTTCTCACGTCCGCGCGCGTTCTGCTACCGTCGGCGAGCCGCTTCTCGCAATGTTCCTGAAACGATGGGAAGTATCTACTCATGACTAGACATATTCTCACAATTTATTCTTAAATTATAGATGCTCGCGGAAAAATGCTTCGCTTTGGCCAATGATTGGATAATATAATTACGATCGTTATATTCAAATTTCTGCACGAAGCTATAAAGACACTTACAAGAAAAAAAAGTCATTTTTGGATTATTAAATCGATATTAGATAAAAGCATTTTTTGCTGCATTTTTGTTCTGCGTCTTTGAAACGGCAGATAATGTGTAGAATAAAATTTAAACGATGTTTTATGACAGGTTTCATTTCGCTTATTATATACAATATTACATGAGGCGGATAGATGTATCGCGCACAAAGATGGGCGGGGTAGTCCGCAGTGTGTAAATGCCACGAACTAATTGCTATATTAATTGCTTTCCGGTGTATGTTATTGATTAAAGATGAACAAGTATCCGCGGTTATCCGATTGGCGGACGATTCACTAAATTCGTGTTTCTTTAAGCGCAACCTTGATAGGGATGACCCGTAGTAATTTGTACGAGGTATCACAGTGCAGGGATTCAATTTCGACGTGATTTTTTATTAATTCAGAACAAGGGATGTTAATTGAGAAAGCCTCGACAAACTTCGGGCGTGCTGCACTTTCGGAGTGATTAATTAAAGTTGCGTGCGTAGGCAGTAATGCAAGTAAATGAATGATATAGCGATTATTCGGTAGAATTTATTATTATAACAATGACGTGAGATACGATGATTCGGCGCTTTTATTTACATATAATTTTATCATTTATACGCAATTATTTATAATCGGAAGTTATTAAATGCATGTACATAATTTACGGTTTTGCACAAGCGAATTATTTCGGAGGACTTAATCAGTGCGGGGAATTCTATTCTATTTTATCTTAGGAGCTACAAAGTACAATAGAACATATATCGATGAATTATTTTATCAAACAAAATTCTGTCTTCTGCAATTTGTTTGCATTTAGAAATCTATCATTTAATCACATTGAAATTATACTTTTCACGATTGAGCTATAATAAGCTCGTAATATTAACGTCGTCGCCGCGGCCGAGTGTTACGGCCTAACTTCACTGCGAGGATGGTTCAGCCGGGGACACAGAGACCTACATTGCGTAGTTGCGTCGGTGGCTTCAGGGAGGCCGCGAAGACAGAGACTTCGGGAGAGGTGCGGGTTTTTCGTGGAAAGGCCGTAAAGCCGCGACGTTGGCGAAGAGAGACCGCAGATTTATGCGTAGTAAAGGCGAACGCCTCCAACCGACGACCTTCTCTTCTCGATGTTCCCTTCAACCCTTCTTACTCTTCCCCCGGTCAGCTGGACACGCGCAGTACATAAGGACGAACATTAGCGTTGCTCTCGCCGGTACTTACGGACAGTTACCACGCGGCATCGTAAATTATTGCCCCCCCCCCCCCCGAAACTTTTAGTGCCGCGCCGGGCGTTTAGAGTTTTGGCTGGAGGATCCTCTATCAGCGTGAGGTGCACTCTTCGCCTGGTCATCGCTCCCTCTGCTTCACTCTCATGGCGAATGTACCTTTCGAAACTGTACGTAATCTTTTATCTCGGCATGTTGTTTTGAAGATCGGATTTAAAAATACTCTTTTAATTGGCTCGCGCTTGGCGCTGTTCAGCCTTCAGTTTGGGAGATACAAACGGCATGAAATACGAGCTTTTCGTATCCTTTTGTAAAAATTGCTTCCCCCCCCCTCCTCCCCCCCCGTTTAACGTCTCCAATTCTTAGCGTAATAATTTCGCTGCAACTAAAAACCTGTACGTAAACAGCACGAAACCGGTATGTCACTTTAGGTCACGCCGGGTGGCCGGTTTAAAGAAGATGGTATCCGATGCCGTTTCACGTCCGCGCATCAACCGCATCTTCCGCGTATATCTTCGACGATCTTTATTAAGAAATACAGAAATGCATGGTTGCAGAAATGCAGAAACGTCTGGCGATTCAGACATCGATTTTGTCGTTGATAATGAAACGTCAGACGATCCTCGTACTTGGACTTCACGGCTCTCTTCATCGTACGTCCGTAACAAGCGTAATTCCTCGACGATCGAAGATACGAACAATCCAATTTCTGCGTGTGCGCGCGCGCGCGCGCGCACACACAGGCATACTGCTTCATTCTCGAAGTAACCTGTAATTGTACTTAGCCTTCGAAAGACCACTCGCAATAACAGACTTGTGATTGCCATTGCCGAGTTCGAGACGCGTGACCGACCCGAACGTTTCTCTTTCCCTTGTCCCTTTACTCGGATCGCGGCCCCTTTTCTCTCTCATCTCGTCTCGTCGTCGTCATCTTCGTTCCCTTGTGATTCCTCGACATCGATTCTTGCACGCTCGTTGCAGCTCGTGACTTGATGACGCGACCCCTGCTCACCAATCTCGCTTTGTCTTCCACAGATATACGTTACGGACTTGTACAGGGTGTCCTCGATTAACTATAGTTCTCTTTAATGATAGATAATGTACAAGTTAAAGAACAAATGCGTTTGAAAGTATATTGCAGGTTCACTAATTTTTCATTGATCAACTAAAAATCAGTAACTGATACTACTAACACATAACCTGATAATAAATGATACGTGAATTAAATTTAGCAAATAAAATCTCGATAGTTATCTTAAAAAATTGGTAAAAACTTTTCAAACATTTTATTATATTTTTAATATTTGCATATTTCTTTTTTTCTATTATATTTGTTAACCGTACTTCTTCTTGGTCCTTTGTACATTGTTCATTACTGAAAGGTAATGTGATTGTGAGACATCCTGTACATATAAGAGGTACACCGATCGCGCGAAATCGCGAGATGACTCGCCTGCACGCCGACTGTCGTTCGGAACGATTTAACGGTGTAATTTGGCTCGTTTCAAGGAGCGATAAATCAACGAAACTCTTCCGCACGGAGAATGCAGTATGGTATATCGAAGTCCCTGTCTAAGGCGAGGCATCAACCTTAGCGAGAGCTGAGTAGGTTGCCGACCTTATCTCAAGTAAGCTTGCGACTTGATAAAGGCTTACGATCGCTTTTTATTGTCGATTATCGTAGACAGAGTCTCGTGCTGCTTCCATAATGCATTCCTTTCTATCATGACGCGCACGTAAGCTCAAAGTGCATTCCGTATATGAAATGATTCAAACAGATCTCCATTAATGAATACTGAGAAAAATCCTTTTGAAATCTTTTAAGCACGTTTTTGATCGTCGTTAGCTCTTCGATGCAATGTGGAAGGGGACTCGGATAAAGAGAATGCCGATGAAAAAAAAAGATATTGCATCAGTTTTAGAAAGGATTCTCGGCCATTTTTACGTACGTACCGACATCTACCTGGGTATTGTCAAGAATCTGTTGTCTAACTCGAAACATAATAATAAATAACAGATACAATTTCTCTCTCCTTTTTCACGCTTGTCAGCCAACGCGGCAGATGTGTACGTGCAAATTTGTCACCAACGCGGAATCCCATTAATCCCGAGCATCTGTCGACGCGCGAGTGTAACTTACTTCGGAATTTATTAATACCCGCGTGATATATATAAGCGTTCCTCCGTTCGTTTCCTTCTTCGTCAAGTCAGTCCACCCGACTGGCGTCGTCTCTCTACCCGCGGAATCGCAGCAACGGCCCGCGTTGTTGCACTTGGTGGCCGGAGAAGAGGAGGAAGGTTTATGGTCTCGTAAATAAGGGAACCGTAAAACCAATATGTCTGTTTTTTTTTTATGCGCCAAACAAAACCAAGCCCCCGCATGTAAGTACGCCCGAGAGCTCTCGGAGAGAGTCGAGAGTCGAGAGTATAGGTACGGTTCATCTCTGCCAATGAGAGACTGAGGATGCATCAGGTGCGAGGAGGTTGCGTCTGTATGCGCCGAGGTAGCTTCTGGGCGAGGAGCGTTATACTCGTGC
>NW_017305569.1:629228-635143 GCF_001594115.1 Trachymyrmex septentrionalis | reverse complement strand
GAGGTTAATGTACCGATCTGAGGTATGCATCGAGGTTCGCCTCGGCGTCCGACTACCGATTCGCGCCATCGACCGTATCGGGCGGCGATTTGCCGAGCTAGTGGCTGCGGAAAATTCCGCGATGATAGCTACGAGGAAGCTTGTAAATCGAGGGATATCCTCGGAAATGGGTGGATACTCGCCGAGTTCGTGTTTCAACGTAGGCTCACTTGCTCGTTACTCGGAAAGACACGGAAAGAATGATTTTACTGAAATATATCGAAGCATTTAACAAGATACGAATCTGAAAATAATTTTGGACTATTGAAATAATTATTTAGGAATCTCAAGTATAACGGACAATGTTATAAAAAGTTTGAACATTTTAGCAACCAGCTTGAGTTTTCAAGAAAATTCTTTTCATGGTTCAACCAAATTATTTTCATGTCTACAGCTAAATTTTTAAAAACTTCAGAAAAACTTGATTTTTTCCGTATAAAAGTACCTGACAATTTAGCTAGATGTATATCTGGAAATAATTTGTTGGATTATTAAAATAATTATATAGAAAACGCTCAAACCGATGGTTAGAATGTCAAAACTTTTTTGCAGTATCGCTCGTAATACTTCAGTTTCCTACCTAATTATTTGGATGGTTTAACAAAATTATCTTTAGATCTGTAACTACTTAAACTTTTAAATATTTTACCAAGTCATTCTTTTCGTGTAACAAAATTTTGTAACACTTCAATAAAATCAACCTTTTTATATGACAATAAAAAAAATTTTAGTCAACTTATACATGTGTATGGTTTAACAATGTCAGTATCGGATTATCTGTCTTCAACTTTATTATCTCACATTTTCCTTCTTAGATAGACATCGATGGAAGATTTTGCTTTATACGCGATATTTTAGATAGCTATTTGGTAAACTGCAGACTAAGGATCTATGATCGCGCAAGGCATCTCGTGGACACATCACCGTACACTTCCTGCGATAGTTGCAATATCCACAGATTCCCTTAATCACATCTTACGAAAACTATCGTACAGATCTACACTTAGGTGGCCTTTCGATCATCGCCTGCGTGTTTTCGCTTCGACACCGATAACTGTGCTCAAGTCTGCGCGTATACTCGCGGATTTTTCACGCCTTCGGCCGCCACGAGGCATCGGCTTCCTCGATATAAATCGGCGTAGCAACGAGATCGATCCTCGTTATCGCGGGACATGTGATCGTGCGGGGTGATGGGAGCAGAATACCGAGATTCATTGCTGCCTTTGTTTTTGCACGCACATCAGATACTAGACGTTTTATCGCTGGCCAGTATCGGGCCCACGGCGAGGATGCGAGTATATACGGGACGCGGACGTTCCTCAGTGTGCGGAGTGTGTCTCAGATAAGGTATCTTCCGGTCCGACGTACCTCCGTGTCCACCACCACCGGGTCTCTTTCGTCCGAAAGCCGTGATAAATAACTCGGACCGATTGCTTTTTGCCGATTAGGTCATTCCATTCCATAGCGACGGACGTGGTTGAATGTGTATACATTTTACGCTGACGAGCAAGAGCATATTTTTACATCTTGGACTTAACATAAATCATTACAGTAAGATAAATCACGCGCGAGTTACTCTCTTCTTATAATTCGTAGCGATCTTCACGTATGTTTCCTTACGTGATACTTTAATAGCGCATTCCTAGATTAAATTTATGAAAAACTTTTGAATATGGTGGAATAATATTTTACTTTCTAAACAATCCCCAAATTAGTTAAAGGTATTGCACAAAATTCATACTCAGACATGAAAATGCTATGCTTATATATATCTTTCAATACTCAATTTTATCTTTTGATTTTTCATGTAGGAAATTATGGTGATCCACTGATATATATTGATATTTATTAATAACAAAATAAATTACTTAATCTTTTTTAATTAAATAATCAGTTATTTTACTTCAAATTATTTGATCTAATTTTAAAAATATGAGATTTATCTTTATTTATATATATATATGTATATACATATATGTATATAATTACAATATAATATATGTTATATACTTATTTATATAATTGCGACACATTGTTGGAATTACAATTTAAGCAAATATTTCATCAAATAGCAAATTTTATGTTATATTTTAACAACGTATTTATATAATATTCTTTTTTAATAAAAATTTAAATTATTGTGTTTATAACCATCCATTTAATAAAATTATTAAGTCCAACATTAAAAAAAAATAACTTTTAAATTTACTTTTACTTTGATTAATAAATTATTCATAAATATCCGTCGGGGATCGAATACTTAATAAAATCGAAAGCCTCATAATATAGTGTGACCGTATATTATTTAAAATATACTGTATAATTTAAATTTAAAAAATACAGAATATTCTACCTTATTAGTGCGTTACATATTTTATGGGAACGAGGCTGGCTGGAATTTGATACTTGTTTTGATAGCTATACATTACGGGCGTACGCAAGGTCGCTGAGCGCCGTTAGTATCATTCATGCGGTGAGACTCGGCGAATAGCGGCGCGAATTGCTCCGCATGTGACGCATTGACTTTTCGAAATGCGATCGCAACAAGTTCGTGGCAGAGAGCGTGATTGTTACCTATAATGGTAATCTATTCGTGCAATTAACTATTATCGAGGTAATCTGTATTTATTGTTTGATGAGCATTAATTATATAATATAATCTATTCGCTCGATTTGGTTACATAAAGAGAAGATTATAGCGGGAAGGAATTATAGGAATTATAGGAATTTATGATTTTATGATATGGATGATATCGTTCTTTTTATTTGCTCCTTTTAAAGCGTAGGTATGTCGCTCTTGTATTCGCAATAAATTCCGTCTATTTTAATGTAAATTAGCTCACTATATTCAAAACGCAGAGTGTGTTTTATTTGCTTTGTGAACTTATTAGCGTGGCGTAAAATTAATTCTCATTAATTGAGAAACTGAATGTTACTTATTTTAAACGTAAGTAGTATTAACATTTTATCAAAATAAATTATTTAATTCTTCTCATGTCGATAACAAAAAAAAATTTAAATAAATTTTTATCATTTTAGTTAAAACAATTATTGAATTCGTTTCGGATAGTAACATTCACTCTCATTTTGATTAGTATATATTGCTGTTTGTATAAATTAAGCAACGAAGAAAAAAAAACCGTGATATAAAGATCACATTAATTATTAATTTGAAATAAAAAGAGCAGAATATTCAGCATTAATTTCTCACCACATGATAAGTATTTCATGGCGGCGATACGTGTAGGTAATTCAAATTAAAATACGGTGCTCTTGCGTTGTAACGTACTGTTGTATTTACGCGGACGGTTCTGTTTATTCGCGCGAAACCCGAGCCGGCGTGGCCAGCGATTGTGGAGTGCATACATATGAATAACTTGTAATTTTTTTTTCAATTCTTGCATATATAATTTGTAAAATTTACGCGAGGCAATCGAACATAGAATTTACCACTTGTGTAATATATGAGCACACGCGTCGGGACTTGGCGTGCACGCGACGCGTACTGCGTGTTACATCCTTCACATGTGTGTGATCTACATGTGAAACTTATAAGTCCTTCGATTGACACACAGTGCATCGCGAGATACATGTTTCCAGGCTTGAGATTACTTATCGAAAGAACCGCATAATCGTCGGATTTCGATGTGTGGGACGATGATAATGATACCTTTAGGCCATTCGAGGAAACGCGCGGTAGTCTCAACGCCCGCGCGACGCTGATATTTTTCAATTATAAATCCATAGATTTGCATTACTTTAACGGAAATTACATACTACATAACCAAGATACAATTTTATTTAATATGATAGCACGCGCGTGCAATTATGCCCATAAATTAAATTACGAAATTACACATTGTTTCAGAAATGAATTACAATATCGCGCGCATTATGCGAGATTACAATGTTCTTCCTCTTTCCCAACTCTATCTACGATATCGATAAATTTCCACTATTCTTATAGAAGAAGAAACCGAACGGAATATTTAGATTACTTATTTCTTATTTCTGCCGACACATTCTCGTATAGATATTCTTCATTCGGACACGTTCGTGGACGTTCATGATGATTTTACATTACTTACGCCCTATCGTATATGAGTATATACCAGAAGCAACAAAGAGGCTTCTCCCGAAGGGAAGATGAGATTGCCAGTACACGCGGCGATGCGTAGGAACTCGCGATTCGCATATCCCCGGCGCACGCTACGCGCGAGATAATATTAATCTCCGGTTTCTCGTGTCGTGCTTGTGCTTCGTTCTGTAACACGACAAGCGTCCTACAGCATGCCGGGGAGATGCCGGGGGAGAAAGAGAGAGAGAGAAAGAGAGGAATCCTGTCGGCAGCGGAAAATAGTGCTCGGTTTTAGGGTCGCGGGGTCACGTGCACGCGGCATGAAGCATCGCGTGGCTCCGTGGGATCGCGCGAGCTCCGCGTGCCTCGTTTTCTGCCGTGCCGTGCCGTGCCGTGCCGTGCAATGCCGTGCACGCACGCCTTTTTCACGCCCGTTGATTAGCCTCGTCGGGTACGGAGGCACGGAGGTGGTGATCCTGTCTTCGTATTAGAATCCTACGGACGTCCGTTTTTACTAATGTAGATTAACATTAATCTTCAATTTTTTCCTAGGTCTAAGAATTAGAAAAAGAGAAGGAGTAAATAAAGTCTAGATTTATAATTAATCAACGATAGAAATAAACAAGAGCCATGCAAATGTACGAGGAATAAAGAGGCGAATGGCTGCGAAATTAATTTTAATGCATGAGAATCTATACTTTTGCCTCTCTGGGAATTAGGAAAAGATAAAAGGGTAAATTTAAACAAGAATGATATTTAATCGACATAGGAATAAACGAAAGTCGAACATGAATTTGTCGAAGAGACAAATCGCTGGAGAGTTTCAATGTATGAGATTCTAATACTCTATTATATAATAGATGCTCTTTGGAATTTGAAATTAACGTAAGAGTGATAATGTTTTTTTCAAAAAATTAAAAACGTCGCGGTCAAATTGATCGCGTCAAAACCGGTTTTGATTTACAATGTTGCATAACTCGGTTTACACTTACGTAGAGAAAGACTCGACTTTGAGTGTGCCAAGGAACGTTCGCCGGAAGTTTCGTGTAAACCTTACAAAGCACTCTAAAGATAAGCTCAACGAGCGCACGATAAGAACGTGTCTGAAACGCAACGTCGCGAGTATGCCTGATGTTTGCTGCTTCGTAGTTCGTAATTTGATAAATAAGGTTCCAAAACCCCTTTAAAGTTTCAATTTTTATATTCAAATTTTGATATATAAATTCCTTTCCCAAATGTATTCTTCTCAAAGGGAATTCCCACCGAATAGAAAATCGCTTGGTGAATCCACGCTTCTCATCCAAACGTTATTCTGTCAGTAGTGCACCGACTATATCCGGTCTCATTAACATTTACGCCACTCTCATATGCATATCGCTACCGTAGCATGTAGGTACGTGCATGAAAGGGCTCTCTGTGCGCAATGCATACGCACGTACGCGAAACAATAACGCATAGACCCCGCGATATATGGTGCCTCGTCCGACTGATAAAAAGTGCCGTTTATGCTTCCTGCGCCCGCCTTTTATGCGTGACGGTCGGTTTCACGCACGTACACGCTCGTGAAACACGACACGCATTTTCTTCGTGGGATCGTGGATTGACTTTTGCTTTCGTCGCATTCTGACGCATTTCGCGTAATTCGGGGTGAAAATTGGCATATCTGAGATATGTGATAAATTAATCAATTATTATTATTATAAGAGAAGACTGTGAAATTAATTACACAAATTTGTAACAAGCGGAGAATATTGTGATTATATCGTGATAACAAGTGTAGCGAAACAGAGAGGAGATA
>NW_017305569.1:622152-629128 GCF_001594115.1 Trachymyrmex septentrionalis | reverse complement strand
TGTAACAAGCGGAGAATATTGTGATTATATCGTGATAACAAGTGTAGCAAAACAGAGAGGAGAAATTAAATCAGCTTTTGCCGTCGAATTCTTAAAAAGATACGCGTGTGCAGAAGTATAGCTACTAATTGAGATGGAATGATTTGGTATTCGCCCGTTAATGAAACGTGTGTACGTGTGTGTGCGTGCGTGTGTGCAATGATTCACGCTTGTCTGCTTGGACATACAATTTATTCTTTCCTCATCCTTACTTCCTTTCGCGACAAATATCGCGCGGTCGGTATCCTTTTTTCTTTTCGTTCTGCGTTCGGGAAAAAAATTGCATGTCGGATCGGTGCGGAACAGAACTGCGATGTGGCGAGAGATCGAGCCGCGTGAACAATAATGGAATGATAAAAAAAAAAAGAAAAGACGAAGCTCTGCACGAGCGACAGCAACCGGCAGCTGGCTTTAGTGCGTTCGGCGATGCGCGAAACGCGTCTGGTGGCATTCTTACAGGCATGTTAGGATCTCATTACGAACAGAAACACAGTGGTTCTGGACAGGACCATGTTGGTACTGTGTTTCGTTGTCGAATGCTTTAGTGTAGCTCGTGAAATTATTTTACAATTCATCTTGTTATTTTCATTTTAAATTGTGTTATTTATTTAAAAAAATTGTGTGTACCTTTATATTGCATTACCAAGGGAATAAATTTTTTTCGCGCGATATGAGAATCCCTGTTCTGGAACGAAAAAGACAACTAAAGGAAAGGCTAATCACGTTCGCGAGAAGTAAAAATGACGCGTGGAGAGATGTACAGGTATTCACTCTGGCGGTTCCCTGTCGGACGGGCATTCAGGGCGAAAATTAATTAAAAAGTAATTACTGATGGTGCGCGATATGCTCTTAAATTAGTTTTCAATTTGCGTGCTCAGCCGCGAGATTGATATTGACGTAAGTACGAATTACTCTTCGTTGCTTTGAAGTCAGGTTTTCCGATCGATAACACGAAACCGCGTTCCTTCTACTCCGCCTTGCTTTTCAGCTTGCGAAACCTTACCTACGGTGCCCTTAAAGGTCCATATATCTTTCGCATGAGGGCGCCTTAACGACTTACCCGCCAGTCGATCCTTAATTTACTTTCGAGACTGGTTCCTGGAAGCTTTCGCAGCATAATTAATAAACGGGCGCCGACTATGATTGCTAATTGCAGATTAATTAATCGCGTGGCCGAAATTTAATAAGCCGACCGTAATTGATACGTGCCGACGTTCACGCTCGTTCAATAATTACTAATTATATAGCTAATTAGTTTGAACATTGATGCACTATGTTGAGCAATGTTATTATATTCGAGAAAAATTATATTTTTTTTATTTCAAGATATACTCGTAAGATTTATTTACGTAAAAAAAAATATGAAGTTTTTCAAATAATACTCACTATGAACGATAACGAACGCAATATTTTATCTTTAATTTCTTCTTTCTAAATAAATTTACAATATCACGTAATAATAGTGAGCTTTGTATTAAAGAAAATTATTTTTAACGTAAAAAATGCACGACACAAAATTCCACATTGTGTATATTGCAGATAGCAACGATCCGCGTGTCTTCCTACGAATTTTCATTGTTCACGATGAGATACCGTAAGATAACGCTTCATTGCAGCGGAATCGATTGCGGAATCACTCTCGTGAAGAAACAATCTCGCTGATTGCAGAATATTCGAAGCCCCATACGTTATCCCCAAGAGTGTTCCACCTCAGAGGGGAGAAGCCTGCGCGAATTGTGCTTTCCTTTACGCAAGCTTACTTCTAAATAATAGCTATATAGCGAGGAGGAGATAATTTTAACGAGTCACCCGCGTGATGATATTGCTTCGCGTTTCTCACCCGTCTCCACCGGTACGATTATAGCTACCACGTGGTGGCCATTAAAGTTTCGCGAAAAGAGAAGCTTATGGGACACGGGCATAAGACTGAGACATCGCGGTTCTCTCGTGCGAATAAATTACCCGCTGTAGGCGTCACGCTGCCCATAAAGCACCGCGCAAATTAAGTAGCCATGAAAGGAGGAATATCGTCGTTAGCGGCAGAAAGAAAGTCCGCCTTCATGTATCGCTGATGGGAGATAGTACCGGGGAAAAGTACATGGGATAGTTTCATGATCTCAGTTATACATTTTTGTTAAGTTTAACTCGAGATGGCGATGATCTCTCATTTTATCATTTTTATCTTTGCTCGTATACTATGACTTAAAAAATTATTAAGCGATTCTTCATAAAAAAGGAAAGGACACAGATCGTTATTTATCCAGGTGATCTTATTATTTATTGTATGAGAAAAGAAATATGTAAGAACACGAATGAACAAATTATTTGTATTAAGGATTAATATAGTAAAAGTAGCAAGAATTCATTGGAGATAAGATATTATTAGGGGTAAGGAGAAATAAAAATAGAACGTAATGAAAATTTGTTTAGTAACAAATTTAGTAAAAATGTATTTAGCAATATTTAATAATTTTTAATTAATATTCGCGCAAATATTTTACTTCAATAATATCTCTTTGCATAAATTCAATAAATTCACGTGTCTTTGATGACAAGTGCATATTATGTACCATGACGCTACTTCGTTTTCAACAATAATCGTCCGACCCGAAGGGAAGAGATGCTTGATTAGCATGTTTTGCGCGTGATCGTTTAATCAGTTTTTGTGCTGCTCGTAAAGCACTACGCGAATTAAGTAGCCGGGAATGGAGGAACGGCGTCGTTAGTGGAAATACCGAAAGAAAATTCAGAGTCTCGGTATCGCCGAGAGGAGAAAACGGCGCTGATCGTAATTTTCGTGGAAATTATTATTGCCAGCAACGGCGGCGGCTAGTGCCCTGTAAATTATCATCCGGACATTTAATTTTTATATCGTCTAATTATTATTTAGCAATTAAATTTTATTCGTCATTATGCATGCACGCCCCCGGAGCACGTTTGGCTTAGACGCATCGGGTGTCGTAAAAGGCCGGAGGGGAATGCCGTTAAGTACGGAGGTAATGAATACCGCAAAGTTTCCTCGGTGTGATATCGTAGTGATTCGTAGTATCCTGTGTTGGTGTTTTAATGCCGACCTGACTTTAATGATATCATGAAAAACCAAGTAAATCACGTGTAACGGAGATAAAATAACCCATGCACGTAGGTTTAATGTAGCAAACGAAAGTCGTCAATGTGTAATGATTCTCGGATCGAGCATTTAATGCCAATATGTTTCACGCAAAGTATAATGTGTGCCTATCTATAATGAAACAAGCTCCCATACTTGAATTAAGTTCAACAAATGATACAAGATGTTCTAGAAATCATAATACCAGGAAAGGAATAATTCCACACGAAAGAATAAGTCGGAAATGTAGAATAAAATTTTTTCAAACAAAACTTCGTTCTTCGGCCATTTTCAACCATTTATAAAGTAATAAAATGTATCATGAATGTTCTGTTTTATCGTGTATTTTCGATTAATTAATTCTATACAATCATAAGCAGAGGTAGTAATCTACCGCGAGATCTATATTAAGTCTCGAAACACAATATTCGACGAATATTTAAAGTTTGACTTTTCCAAAAACAAAGCCTCGTATAAAAAAAAATTTATTCTACTTTTTCGCTTATTTTTTTCAGAAAAACCACCCTTTCTAGCTGCATCACGTTTTTCAGAAATACTCTGTACATGACAAATAGTATTTACTATTCCGTTTTTCACTGTTGTTTAAGATCTGCATCGGACATTAATTATTCCATATTTTACGTAGTGATTTAAATCACTTTTCAACGACTACGCCGTCACGGTTGTCAATAGTTAAAGAGAACAACGTAACGTTGTCTGTGATATACTATCGCTGGTATCAAACATCCTCTTCACATTGTATCGTATTTTCAAGCAGTGTCGGAGCACGTGGCAGAGCATGCGTGATGTACAGCCTGTGATAATATAGATATCGCATTACGCAATCATTAGCAATTTATTAAATTTATGCGCACTTAATATTTTCACGTGTGCCTGACCATGTTGTTTGCTACTTCTCGAGATATATATACGATTAGGATCACGAAATGATTTGTTTTTTTTTTCTTTTTTTCTTTTTTTTTATAATAACTTAATACACATCAATCGACACGTCAGCTCGTGTACTTTGCACACGCACGCGACCACCGAACCGAAGGCCCCCTGTCATCCCGGAATTCCGCGCTTAGCGCACGCTTCGGGGACTTTCGTCTTCTCTCTGCATCGCTCTCGTCTGCGTCTTCTCTCAGCCGCCAGCACTAACTGCCGCGCAAACTCAGCCCACCTTCTACGTTAATAATGACACGGGTAAACGAAGAATCGACGTGCGAGCGCCTGCCGTATGCGTGTAGCGTGAAGTACCGGGCGCGTGACCAGACTGAGCAAATTTACTTTTGGACTCGGAGGATGAGCGGGACGAGCGAGGGTACAATGTAAATTAACGAGTTTCGGTCTCTCCGTCTTCCGACCCGAGAAAACTCTCGGTCGAACAATCTCGTTGGAAAGAAAAAAAAATGTAGCAAGTCTAACGCGGTGTCTACAATAGAGTGGTAAATCTTAAACTGTAAAGAATTAACTAGTTACAGTCGAATGTGAGGAGAATAATCGACTGTGATTGACCAATTTCTCACGGCTTAAAGCTTGCTATTTTTGTAGACGCTGCTATTTTTGTAAGGCAACAGCAGCGATTTATATCGTTGAACATTTTTCTATTTCACTTGCGATGTTTCATATCAGTAATGGGCTTTTTACAACTTTTTAAGTCATCGTGTAAGATTTAAATCTCAAGTCGTAAGAAATTGATCGATCATAATCAATTATTCGTCTCATTCGACCGTGATTAGTTAATTTCTTACGGTTAAGGTTTAATGTCCGTATAGACCTTGTACTTAAGGCTTCCGTATCTTTAGATGCTCATTATCTCGCAATGAAGTAACTCGTAGAGCATCTGAAGATTTTGAAGAAGCTTCAAATATAAGGCCTGACTATGAATAGACGTAAAGCTTACAGATAACGATAAAGCTTACAGATAATTTATTGTAGAAAGTCCTTAAATGTTAAATTAATAGACAGCAACAATGCTGATTTCATATTTGTACAAAATTCTTACACGCGTAAAATACTTGATAACATATCAGAAGATCCGTGCGCCATAAGATACATAAGTGTCTCGTCGGCTTGCGCCAATATATCGGCGTTTTTTATCTCGATCCCGCGCGATAAGCTCACGCGTTACGCACCTTTGCGATGAATATCAAGATAACGCTATCAATGTCACCCGACTCTCTTGCCTCGATCAAGCACCCGGGTGCTCCGCTGAGACGTGATTCATTCGCGAGAACACGAAACCGATCGTGCGCGTAATTTTATCCTTCCTTTAGGTAGATTTTTGAGTAAGCGTTATAAGGGAGATTTCAGTACAAAGCACAAAAAAGAAATGTTTAAAAAATATGTAAGCGCGGGCAATCGAGTCACGAGCATGAATTTTTCTGAATTATAATTATATGGTTGTGATGTGGATATTAAAGCGTATATCCAGGTTTACGGTAGCTTCCTAATATTGAACGAGTTGCATCGGTTGAGACATCGGGCGAGGAAATAAAACGGAGCGCTTATCGGCGCGGCGTGTCCACAATACTCGACTTTATTAGCGCGGCGATAACCCGGAGGCGTGTTGTCGCTTAATGGTTTAACGAGCACTGCCGCGCTGCTACGTAGTTCTAACATATCGCCTCACCGTGGCCCAAATTTTGTTTTGCTTTGCGAACAATACAATGCGCGCAGTGCGACAATCTTCGCGGGGGGTCCCTCGAGAAAAGCGCTCTTATCTACATTTTATTTCGTATCTATAATAAAAATAGCACGCGTGTTATCGCCGAGTCAATGCGCAATTTATCGCTCGCGGAAATTTATGATTTATGCGAAAGCGAAACAATTTTAATCTATAATCTTAGGGAATACTTTCAATCTAGAAATATGTAAGCATACTTGTTTCTCGTTATTATTTCTAATTAGTACATACGTTGTATTTTCTTTCTTTTCCTCGCGATATGTTCTTTTCTTTCTTATCTCTATACTTATACTAGTAAATATTATTATTAAACATTATATTAATTTTGTTCACTGAAGACAGCTCGAAATGAAGAGTTCGACTCATATACTGACTAATTGTAAGGATACATTCAATAATTAATTTGCACTTTAATTAATTATCGCGTGATGACTTTCGTTCGGCCCGATATACATTTCCCTTTATCATTTAAACTCTGTCAGATACATGTATAATATAATAATACACAATTGTATTTATAACGTTCTAATATTGATTTAGCGCAACTACCGTTATTCTTCGGTAAATAAACAGTATTTGCGTCTTCGCCGAGCGACCGTTCGTGCGCAAAGTTTCCGTACATTTCGCGATTGCGGGTTTCCACTCGGTTTCGTAATCATCGGCGTTATCCTGGGTATTGACGCACTGCCATAAATTACGTGGCAACGAGTGAGACGCACGATCATATTAACGAGGTTCCTCCGTAAACAATCTTAACGAGGCGTTCAAAGTCCGTGGAGGGTGTCACGTGCCGGTTCGCAGCTATAATCGAGCTTGGAAAGTAACGCCCGGCGCGGCGCGACGCGGCGCGACGCGGACCGTCTGTGTACTCCAACGCGTTTTAATCGTTATCTAGTTAATTGCCATTCTCCCCTGGGGATCGTGGCGCAAGAGGTCGGACAGGTCGTGGAACTTGGACGCGAATCACGAGAGTCGGCAGATTCCGCGTACGCGTTGGCTGCGGCCTGCGACGCCGACGGGTTATCGGCATCGAGGAAACGCGGTGCGAAAGCGCGATATTTTTTTCGTCGCGAGCGCGCCGCGACGATCGGCACCGTTTTTATTCTGCAAAATTGTTTACGCTCGAGGTACTTCTAACA
>NW_017305569.1:619834-622052 GCF_001594115.1 Trachymyrmex septentrionalis | reverse complement strand
GCGCGCCGCGACGATCGGCACCGTTTTTATTCTGCAAAATTGTTTACGAGGTACTTCTACATACGTACGTTGGACTTTTCGAGCATTTAACTTTGCACGTGAATAATTGCTAGAATGGTTTAAAGAGTACTCGCGAAGCGATTTTTTTCTTTTCACGGACAGCATTACGCAACAATCATCATTTAACACTGGAAAATTTTCTTCGCGCGAACGACGTCTGCAGTTTTGCAATGATGCAACCGCGTTATCAGTCACTAGCTATCTGAGTAATGAGTACGAAGTTTTTTTTTTTTTTACTGATAACTAGTATCGAACATTTAACATTGCACATATTAATAACTCTTATACATATTCTGGAAAATGTCAGGGCGGATTAATTCTGGTTGAAAATGGACGAATCAGAATTTTCTGGTTAAAACTACAATTCTGGTTGAAAATAGAAGGATACCACTGATAATTAGAATTTTGATTGATATGATGAAAATTTTCTGATTCGTCTATTTTCAAGCAGAACATTTTTTTCCAGTGCATATCTATATGTTTATTATTCGTATTATGCTACACGATAGTGAGGTGTATTTTTGAATGTAATTACATATTGATACAATCTTTATATGTATAAAATTTTAATTTTATGCAGCTTTCAAAATTTTCCGATCTTAAATATTTTTCAACGACTAAACGACTTTCAATTATATACGGTTAAATTTTTCACTGTACTTTTTACTTAATTGAAATGTTCATCATGAACCTTTATAAGAGATTGATTATCATTACATGGTATATGCTTATATCCAAGATGTTTTGTTGACAAGGAGAATAAGTAGACTTTTTGAGGTAGGTCATTTATCTCTAGTAGAGGTAGGTTATGTAATCTAACAGCTACTGTCGTCAATTCTGTAAAATTTGCATGTTGCGTTTCACACGTAACTACAATTACAATTTTATCGTTTATTTCTTCTTTTGCCAGACGGTAAGATTCCACAAGGTTTTTCTCCTTCTCTTTTTTATATAATATCTTCGACGCATTTTTCTTTCGTGCCAATTCGCGTGACCATTGCCGCTGCGTAACATCCGCGTGATTCCGAGTGCCTACTCCCACGATTCCGACTTCCGGATGCTCTCGCTCGTTTCAGACTGCGCAGTTTCACCGTGCGTCTGCGACGATTCGGCTAATTGCATCAGATACTTATTCTCGTTATATTCAGAATCGTCAGAAAGTTATTTGGACACACATTCTTCTCCGTATCTCCTTCAAAAAGTTTTCCGCGTACTTAACGTGAGTGTTTCATTGCGCAATATATGATGATTCAAATGCCTCTGCGTCTCGATTTTGCGGCACGTACATTGTAAGAAATAAAATTGTAGACTATGAATATCTTAATTATGGAACTTTGAGTCAACTAAAATATAGCAACCATTTTTACAAATTGTTCTCCCCATTAAAATTGTATTTTACTTAATTTTCGAAAATTATATAAATTTAAGATACATTTATAACAAGACTGACACTTTTAACACTGCTAAGACATATTTTTAAGAGGTATTTTTTTGTAACTGTTTAAACAATATATAGTTATTGTGCTAAATATGACATTGATGTAGGAATGAGAGTTGAGCGCATTTTTTAAATAATTAAATAATTAAAAAGATTCTTCATATTTTATAATTTAAATAATATTGTTTTTTGTCGACGAAAAGATAACCGATTACGAGTTGCTTCTCTTACCGGAGTTCCACGTACTCTTATTTACGTTCTGATATTGTTCGTGTCACACAGTTATCCGCCGGAAGTATCGTAACGACACGTCTCCCATTCACATACACGTCTAGTGTTTCATGAGAACTGTGACGCCGCGGAAAAGGGTCATGTGAACGTGTCACGGGCATCCACCGTATACTTGCGTTATGAATCCGAGCTCGTGGGACGTTGACCGAATCGAATAAATTATCGCAAGCGATCGAATTCGTCATTTCACTTTCGACGTAGCCGCGACACTTCTCATGTTTCAATAATAGAGCTGAGTTAAAAACGTAAATTTTATTTTTAATCGATTATTTATAGCTTATATTATCGTTAGGCATATTTACGCATCACTTGGAGAAAAATCTCTTTTCATTCTATCTTTTTTATATTATCATGTATAATTTCGAAATATTACTATAAACATTTCATTATTTCTATATGTGAAAAGTTATACAATATTATACGTAAAAG
>NW_017305569.1:618380-619734 GCF_001594115.1 Trachymyrmex septentrionalis | reverse complement strand
CGCATTTTGTGGACAGCGTGGAAATTCCGGGCGCACTTAGATACGTGAGTTATTCTGCGCCCTGTTGGCACCATCTACAATACATACAAATATACGCACACACACACACAAACACCCTCTCTTTCTCTATCTCCATCTTTCTATCTCTCTATCTATCTATTTATCTTCCTCTTTCTTTCGCGCTAACGGACAAACGGTCGAAGATAGCGGAAATAATTTCCCCGATGAAAATGATGCATCTTTTGTACACTTCACACTTATATACGTGCGCGTGCGCGCGCACACACATAAATACACACACACACACACACACACACACACACACACACACACACACACACACACACACACACACACAGAGGATTTAACTCAATCATTTTCTATTATTCGCGAAAAGTGATCGATTGAAAGACGAGAGAGAGCTACATTGTTTTGCGGTCGCTCGTACGGGACATGTACAATATTCTTCGCGCGTGAATTTCCCGCGAGTCATTAAGGTCTTCCTGTAGTTTCAACGACAAGGATGGCTTCTTCTGCACATAACATCGTCAGAGAATTACCCACGAATATACATATGTGTCGCGAAGGAGATGCGCCGAGCGCCTCGTAAATACGTATCTCTCTTCCCTTCGTTCTGCCTACGTTAATTAGGGATTGCGACGCTTCTATTTTAACTTAAGGACACAAGTTCCGGGAATGGACAGACGACATAATGACTGTGACTGATGCATAACAAGGCGAAGGCGTCTCCGTGGGAGAACGCGTGACACACGCCGATCCCCACCGCGGTACATACGGCTGTATACGATGACCTGCATCTCTTTTTTTTTTCTTTAAATCCCATTCATATGCACGCGCGTAATTTATTCGACACTTGTGTGCGCATTCATGTCATTTTTATCAATTATTAATGTGTTCATTTTTTTGTATATATTAGATTCTATATAGTATAAGTAATGTATAATATATTTAAATTATATTCTAAATGCGCGCATTTATATCGAAAAGAGTGAAGTGCGAGTATGGACTTTATAAATAACTGAAAATGGGAAAGGCAAGAACATATTTTTCATAATTTTACACCTTTCTACGGATTATTTTCTATTATTATATTTACATGCAGGTTTTTAAGCAGTGCTTATTAGTTTCATTATTAAAATGGACGAGCAATCTGATTTGAGATATTAATTCCAGCTTCAGTCTGCGATAACGTTTCAAGTCCGACAAACCTTATCGGCGCGCAGTTTATAAAACAATATTTCTGCAAATATTAGCATTTTTGTACAATAGACGTAGTGTTATTTTTCTATTGAGCAGAATTTGCATCATTTTTTTTTTATAACATTTTTTATAA
>NW_017305569.1:615641-618280 GCF_001594115.1 Trachymyrmex septentrionalis | reverse complement strand
GACGTAGTGTTATTTTTCTATTGAGCAGAATTTGCATCATTTTTTTTTATAACATGCACTTGACTTCTGCATGTTTTCACGTTTTGACTCGAATATCCTTGAAAATTATCACACGTGCCGCTGCAGAAATCTTTTCCATCGTATCGCTGCGCGTGAAACTCGGGTGCAAAAGTCGTTGAGCGTCTGTTCACGCGCGCGAACGAACGCACGTGGAATCATCTCGCCGCGTGAGAGCCATCGCGCGATCAAGTAACGCGATCCAAAAGTCCCTCATCGCGTCTCTAGATAGCCTTATATTTTTTTACGCTGATTTAACGGCGATTAGAGAGCGGGCGCCTGTTGCAGGCACCGGGCGGGGGCCTGCCAATTAAGCATGGCTACGCGAGTAAAACCGCCGAGAGATCCTGCGATCTCCCACGGTTGCAGGAAGGAGGCCTACAGTCTGTCGTGAAACCGGAAGTCTCGGAAGCGCACGGCCCGTCAGTAACGCGCGTCGTACAATAGAACGCGAGAACGCGAGTCGCGGCATCTCACCGCACAAGCCATCGGCGTGCGGATGAAATGTGTGTACATCGATTCAATATCTTTAGATATTTATCACGTACGCGCTAATTGTACGATTAAGAACTGGGTATGTTAATTTTTTAATTCAATCTTCAATTATTCGATTAGTTTTAATTAAAAGATTGGAACCTTCCCGAACTGCGACTCTAACATTGAAATAGATTAGAGATCCTTCAATAAGAGAGTGCTGCTCTCTAAATATGAATGAAAGTGGATAATCACTGATATCAGTGCCAAGTATGCCACTGATAATCAGTTAATTAAATGTGAGATCCCTAATCTAGCTAATTTTTATGATGTGAATTAACCTTATTTTAGTGCTTAAATTCAATGAATATGGTATTGGAAGATTGAAATTAACATGCAAATATCAATATTTTAATTATTAATGTTCAAACATTCTTCCTCTTTTAATTGAACTTCACTGATTATCAGTGCCAAGTATGCCATTGGATAATTAGGGACTATCCACTGATTCGGATTTAGAGAGTGGATACAATCCGCAGTTTTGTACGATAATAGTTTTAACAAAAAAAATCTACGAGAGAGAAGGATATTACATATATGTACTATTTTTTTTTCTTTCTCAATCTGTTCCATCCTCTTCTTATCTATTCTTCTCCCCCTTTCTCTCTCTTAGGAATTGTTAATACGTGGCGGACAAATAAAAAAAAAAATCTGGCTTTCTCATGTCCAGACTCTTATTAGAGGGTCTCGAAAATAGATTATCGTTATCTTTTACGTCGTTTTACCAAGTTATTTTTACTCAGTCGGAAAGGAGAAAGACGAAAAGGGAGAAAGGATCGTAGGGTGCGAGAATGTTCCTTCCCGCCGCTGTCCACACGGCGGTGTAATCCAGAAATCAGATTAAATGTCGGATATCCTGCACGGGGGACGTCTCCCTTCCTTCGCAGTTTGTGAACGGCAGGAAGCTCCAGTCATTACCTCGCTCGGCAGACCCCTCGCGCGCATCCTCCACGATACACTCCGATACACACACTCAAAGGTACCCCGCGCCACACCGCGCCGATCTGCATCGACATATGTGCCTGCATTCACGAATTCAATTCAATTGAAGGCCTGGACGTAACAGCCGAGCAAAAACAGTGACGCATATTCCATTAAACATAGTCAGCAGATCGGCTCGGACTGCAGAGTCACTACGATTAATTTTGGTGTTAACCCTGATCGATATTCGCGAGTCTAGTGGACATTTTCCTCAATTACGTTGTGAAAATTTGTTCATAATAAATGTTTTAATCTTACATAATTTTAAGTTACATAATCTTATTACTTAGGATTTTGAAAATAAAAAAAAGATCATTTGTTACCGGAATTTTAAGCACATATACAATAATTACAACAATTTAAAGTGTAATAAATTCGCGAATATCAGTTATAAGAAAATTTTGGAGCGAATATCTGTTAGGGTTATGAAAAGAAACACATATAACGCTTTAAATATGTAGCGTTTTGTTCAAGCAATAATTGTGGCGTACATTTGTTGTAATATGCTCAACTGCATAAATGTTTGCTCTAAAGAAAACGAGCTCATTGGATTCTTGCAAACAGCTTCTTAATTTCTCTCCCTCTGTTAGCTACTTTTAGCCACTAATCGTGCATACAGAAATTTCCGCCTTTTCCCGCATCATCAGTCAAACGTGGCACGTCTCGTCGTGCCTGAGTCTCCTGTGTCGATTAGTCACCCGCCTAATTTCTGACGAGGTCCCTATTTAGAGCGTCGGCTGGCAAAAAGTCCGGGAAACAATTACGCACGATTAACTGTGTACATTTGAGGTTGCCACGCGGCCGTGCAGTATTTTTCATTCTCATGGCGGGCTGCACGTTGTACCGTGACGGCGATAATGAGTCACTGTCTCCTCACGCAATGACACGCTAAGTAATCGTTATTTTTATTATTGTTTGCTGAATGAGTTTTTACGCGACCAATATTATCTAGAAAAATTGTTTGTAAACTGAGGAAAAGAATATATTTTTTAGTATTTAAATTGGTGTTAAATTTATTTGATTTGTAGGAAAGAAAAGATTGAAATGTATTTTTTTATCTGTATAAT
>NW_017305569.1:615007-615541 GCF_001594115.1 Trachymyrmex septentrionalis | reverse complement strand
ATATATATATATATATATGTTTATAGATAAAAAATATATATATATTACAATATACTGCGCTTTTCGTACAGGATAACTTACTTAGCATTAAGTTTGTGTTTATTCGTTTAAAAGGTTTTCTCGTTTCTAATAATTGTGACTTACATAAATAAATTGACGTGATTAAATAAATTTTATTTATAATACATAAATATAAAACAGATAAGTACAAGTAAAAAATATTGATTTTAGCTGCATGTCACGTTAATTGTTAATAATCATTTAATGATTATTTATGCTTCATTCTTTGAAAAAAGTTTTACCATACATAAGTGATTTTGAATTTATTTGTTTTTCAATTTTCTGACGTAGGAAATATGTAGAATTTCCAGTTTGTGCATTGTGATATAAAAAAAAGCTCTTAATTAATATATATTATACTTGTAGATATAAAAATTTTCATGGATTTTCTTGGCCATTAACAAACTGAAACTTGTAGCATCCCCATCTTTCGTACATATTCCGTTTTCCTTTTCGTTTCGTCCATTTGTCAGG
>NW_017305569.1:593036-614907 GCF_001594115.1 Trachymyrmex septentrionalis | reverse complement strand
TCCCCATCTTTCGTACATATTCCGTTTTCCTTTTCGTTTCGTCCATTTATCAGGGATTTCCGCTTAAGCATGGCGACACAACGGCGACACTCGACTTTAATTTTTCAAGCTTTGGACCCTGCGCGATTGTCGATGTTTTTCTTCCCGTATTTCTGGAGCAGCGTAATTATTCCAAGTTGCCTGTCCTCGGATACCGGCTTGCGTCATTTGTCAGGATGAAGGACCTTCCTGGCGTGACGACTGACGTTACGACGAACAGTGTCCCTTACTGATGCACATCAGAATTATTCCTCGACATTTTAAAATTATCATCAGTCATTTCAAAATGTCAAATTTTTACTGCCTATAACTTTAATGTACCGACTAAATTTAAAATTATATATTACAAATGTTAAATTACATATAATTGCAGCACTTTTAGTGCAATTTTTCAGATAATGAGAATTTATTTATTATTAATTTGTCATTCTTAATAGTATTGCTATCGTATTTTCGTTATTAATTTTATCGTTTTTCTTAGTCTGGAAGAAAAACACACACACACACACACAAATGTTTCTTTTGCATATTTTCTTTTTTCTTTTCTTAAAATGAGCATTTCTATTCACCGGTTTTCTCAGAAATCTGCACTCTCATCTCGGTTAAAAATTTGTGGTCATTTGCAACGTGATTAGTCACCAATCATAATTATCAATAATCACCGATAGTTCAGAATCCAGTCGTGAATAGACGAACTTTCTTAGACTCACCAAGTCCTCGTGCGTGTGGTAGGACCACCATGCACGATAATTTCGTAGGTTCGGTTTCGTGCTCTGTTCTGCTTGGATAACGGCTGGCCGCCATCACTTTTCCGCGCCTTCGAAAGTGATCCGCGGTCGTTAGACGTTACGTTTTACCTCGTAAAAATTGCCAGCAAAAAATCAATATTCCGCGGGGCCACGGCGAATTGAGATGCAAGATAGTTGACGGCGATTAGACCCAACAGGTGTGGGCCGAATCGTGAGTGTGGCTAATCTATAATTGTGCGAAATTGTGACGCCCCGAGCACCGAGACCGTCACGTTCGTGGATCTTATGTGAGGATAGGTCCGCATTTAAAGGTACAACGACACCGACCACCTGCAACCTCTCTCTTTCTCTCTCTCGCGCCCGCCTTCGTTATTTTTTTTTTTACATTTTTCGCACTACGCGACATTACGTTTTCTACCTTACGAGCAAGGGGCTGGAAATACACACGTCTATTGCATCGACAAACTCGGGCTATCATATTTCTCTTTTGTATATGTAAAAACTTGTCCTCTTTTCCATTTATTATTATTATTATTATTATTATTTAAAATACAAACAAAATTACGAATTTTGAAAAATTGCATAATCATGTTTTAGATAGTAAAAAGGAATCTTAGTAAAAAAAATGAAATATAAAAAAAAAAGATTTAATAAATACAATATTTAATATTCATAAAAGTAATTAAAAAAAAAAAAGATATTTCTAAATATTCATGTGTAGATAAAAATCTGAGTTATTGGCAAGTCTGGAAAATTGCATCGTTTATTAAATGTAGAACTGTAGTTTTTGTCAGGTAGGATCGATAGCTTCCTAGAGTTCCTTCCGGCAGCATTTCGTGTGGTCCTTCATTTCGGCACCTGTCCAGCGGGACAAATTACCAGTGAGAAATATAGCGGAGACGATAATGCTGGTTAAAAGGAAATTAGGGTCGATGTAATTCTGAACAAAAGGCCGAAGGCAGAGGTCGTGTACGTGGGGCATATGTGGCAACCCTCTGGCCTCGAGGACCAGTGGATAATCCGCTGTCATTCAGGAACATAATGGGCCACCCGTGAGGACTTCCTTCGACTACGACGCGATCGCCTCGACAAAATTGAGAAATTTTTCGTGGGCACCGTACAAAATCGCACATCATCCGCGGTTAACGCTGTAAATCCGGTAATGACTATACTATCTCGTCGCAATAACGTGGTGTGGGCGCAGCCCTATTACAGCACGAACGTTAGATTATCATTTATTATCTCCTTTTATATATATATATATATACAGGAAAACCATAATCTTTCTTGCGGTTAAATCGCCATTTAGAGATTATACCTACAATTTTTGGTTAACTTATTCTGGCTAGTGATTAGCTATTCTCTTTTGAAATACACACCAAGTTAAGCAGGAGAGGCTCGCTTAGGGCGTTAACGACCGTTAGTGCAAGCAGTTGCTAAGATTAACGAGGTTGCGTTCCTGAATATGTTAATGAGCGTCTGCTTCGGTCTTAGGTAGCAAATAAAGAGAACGCATGCTCCTATTTACTCTCCAACGAAATGAAAACATGCTCCGGTACTTCGTACGTGTTTCAGGTGCCCTCGTAGTTTCACAAGTTGTGATGCCGTATCGCGTCATTGCGACTGAAAAACGATGCGTCGTATCGCGCCGTTGCTCTGTCATTGGCGATATAGCGGCGTCATCCGCAAACTGCACTTTTTACGACGCCGATTAGCTTATCTCCGTCTCGCAGTCGGTCGCGTAATGGCGCGTGCGCGCGACAAGAGTATTAGAGGGTTGACTAGCTTATCTAAAGACGACAAATGGCAGGACAATTGCGCGCGAGTCGCAAAAGGTGTCATAAAGCGGTCCAATTACACGCGAGGATGACTTCGAATGTCGTTCGAATCGGGCGAGACTTATCTTAACCGTCTCTCTCCATTTCACTCTCCTCGGAGCTCTTCCACTTTATCTTGGAGCGGAGCGATCTCGATCACTTTTACTACGAAATCTCAGGATCACCGTTTCCAGATTCTTCGATCGTTACCGCTCGAGTCTGGAGCTTTTCCTCAAGTAAATAGAGTGCTTTAAATTCATTCGCCTCACTTGCCTCGCGAATCTGAAAGTATATTCTGCTTATCGCGCGTCGATGGCATTCGTAATTATCGCTCTTCGATAACGGTGAAATATACATTAAAAAAAAATAAAAAAATAAAAAAAATAAAAGAAACGACGCTGTAATTAAAAACATCCGTTCTGGAAAGGACCGACGTCATTACGTGATTTCCATCGCGTGATTTAAACGGTGTATTTCGCAATCCTTACGCGTGCGTCCGTCGAAACTGAATGAAATCATCGGCGCACGCGAGTCGTTTAAATTACGAGCTCGCTTTACCGCAGCCGGCATCTCCTGCACGGCTCTCGATTGATACGTGGAAAGGCGCAGTGAGTGGCATTAAGTATTCGCTTCATCGAGAACGTCGATGAGTCGTCACACGAGTTTTCTAATGCATCTGCTTCTAAGTAAACGTAAAAAAAAAAAAAAAAACGCGCTCCCTCTTTATTTCCCTCCTGTTACCCGCGCAAACGTATTTGTGCCCACGTGGGCGCAACGTCGCGTCGCGTCGGGAGGCCTTTTTTTCTACGATTCCGTTTATTTGAGACTGCCCTGCACGCCGGACACACGACGAGCGTCACGTAAAACAAATATAGCATGGAAAAGGAACTGATCAAATAACGCGTACACCTGTTAAAATGAGACCAGACTTCGGTGATGCGACTCTGAAGCGTCAGGTTGTAGTAAGATATTTCACTTCCTATTTATCTGATATATAATAGTTTTCCCCTACAACTCCCGTATTATTACGTAATGCAACGTTTTATTGCCAATGCCTTGATTTTTGCGAAATATGTACAGACAAAGCATTATCAAGTTAACCTTAATAAATAATTAATAATTGCAATTGCATGAATTTTTTTATGATGCTTCTCTACGAACGCGAGAAAGCGTTTTGCTAGAAATAAGATATTTTATATCGTTTCTTGTATGAAAAGGAAGCTTTGTTTCAACTTTAACACTTTAGATAAGAACTCAAATACTTATTCGCGTGCACGTTTCAATATTGCAACACATGTCTACTCCGTATCAGAAGAATTTTTGAATACAGATAAGCAGTTGAATTCTTCAGCAAAAATTCTTGACACAGTCACGCGTTATTCGCGAATCGCCGGTAGATAACAAACGACGTCACGTTTGTGCAGCATGAAGATACGTGTATACGCGTGCTCGTGATGATCAAACCGAAGGTGAGACGCCGACGTCATCGAAGACACGTTGCCTTATCGTGTGTACATGAAGTACGTGTGCTTGTTATCATGCTAATCTTATCTCGGAATGTTATACATATCGATAAGAAGTGATTCGAAAATCGAGCTATTATAATCTTGTACGCGACAAATTTTCGATTGAAAACAAATGAATTAGAATACAACAAATACGATAAAGAAAACCAAGGACGGATGTCAAATTTGGATGTTTCGAATAACACGTTATATATATTCTTATATTACATTAATAATTTTATTTCAGATATGATTGAGAGAAATTCTTAAATGTTTCAACTAGAAGATTCTGATCGTATCAATCGGAATTCTAGTTACCTCTAGAATCATAATATGTAGATTCAACTAGAAAATTCTGATTTGTCCATCTTCAACCGGAATTCCATTAACGCAGCCAGATTCTTTCCAGTGTGCTTTCGTAAAGTGACGTGTGATTTAAGACAAGACAGGACATTAGAATAGAATTTTAGGATATAATTTAGCGATAGCTTATATAAATTTAGTGCCTGTAGCGTCTTCTTGAATCAGACACTTAGCTTGAAAAAGGAATGTTGTTATCTAGGGTTGAACTTGCGCGACGTTGTGGTATCTAACCAGCCTGAGACAACATTTGAGGAACTTTAGGAACCTGAGTGCAGGTAGAGATATATATATATATATATATACGTCCAGGACCGCTCCTCTCTGGTCTGGGAAAGTTAAACAGTCAAACAACCACGCGCACCGAGTTGTTGACTCGTAGCACACATTTGGTAGGAATACCTCCCCTTCGTCTTGCAAGATAAACAACCTGTCGCGATAATGATACGCTGGATAACGGCAAATAAAAATGCGAGGGCCAATAACGTTTTTATTATACAAAGTACACGATACAAAAATTAAAATTAATGTAGCCTGCGTAATGCGAGTGTCTAAAAAAACTAACAAATGGTACGGAAGAAGGATGTCATTAAAATAATGAATTCGAAGAGTTCTCACTTAAACTCTAAATAGGGTACAGAGTACGATACTAGGACTAGTTTTTTTGTTACATAAATGATCGTTAAGAAAGACATCTTTCTTCAGATTTAAATCATTGGTGTCGTGAAACAGATCGTCTCATGCTCGGACGATTCGTAGATAATTTATTAAAAATCTTGTCAACTAAATAATAGATTTACAGAAAAAAATGTTACGATTGCTGCAACCGGAAATAATTTTTGCTCATCAATATATATGGTTGCGATAACCGTAAGATGGGCACATCTTTACAGCCATAACCGTTAAGATATGCCAATCTTACAGTTTCACAATCGTACTGTAGTTCTTATATCCAAAAAATGTATTGATGGGCGATTTTTGGTTGTGGCAAACGTAGCCGTTTTTTTCTGTGTTAATTACTTAAATAATAATTGAGTGATTGACTAAAGTGTCCTTCGTCCTTCCTATTAAAAAAAATGTAAATCATCGTGATTGTAAATATAAGAAAAATTTTACTTCGTGAGTTCTGCTCTCAGCTCTTGTGAGAGTTGCGAGATTCCGAATAAGAAGTTACGTTTCTGCTACAAACCATTTTCGTGGGAGTTCAATAATCTCCTTGTCGCTTCCGGCTACATGGATCAATTTTCAACGTGGGTGCACGCAATGTTTCAATACATGCGGCTATGCGCGTTCAAGGAGCGACGCACGTCGGCATCGGGAAATAAAAGAGGACAACATGAATGACGTAGAAGATGCGGATGATTTATTCCCACAATTACGCAACCGTGCTTCGTCCTTCGAATTCGTTCTTAATGAGGGATAATCACGTTTAATTATTTGCCCTGAGGCGCCGAATGCACCCTCGGGCGAGGATATCTTACAATGTTACCACGAGAGACTCGTGAGAAAGCAGATCTGACTGTTACTTCTTCGTGTCTTGCTAAGAAATTTAACTAGAAAACTGAAGTTAACTGACATAGGAAATTAATTATTTCGAAATGTACGGGAATTTATAAAAATACATCTTATATACTTTTGTACGTCTATCGTATTTAATAATAACTTGCTGGCAAATCTAAACTTATCAAGCACACTTTAGCTCATCAAGTATCACTTAAATTCAAGTATCACTCACATAATTAAATAATTATTTAATTAACAATAGAGTATTATTTTTTTTTACGTAGGAATTTATATTTTATTTAATTTACTTTTATTGTTACGATATAAATTCTTATCACAATAGTCGTTAATTATTATGTATTATATCATAAAGTAAACTTCAAACTAAAATAGTATAACCATAAATTATCAATTCCGTTGATTGTATTAGTATTAGCTGTATTATTTGGTGTTATTTATTGACTTACTTAATAAAATGAATTAATGATAAATGGAAAAAAATTTCCTTCGTTCTTGATTGAGCTGTGATTGTGGATATTGGATAAAATGGATCACGATTGGATCAAGTAAATTCACGTTTAATTATATCGGTAAGCGCCGTAATTTCTCTGCGCAGTGTCGTGTCGCGTCAATGGTTTTAACTGCGATGTAAATCATTCTGATAAGTATCGCACCGCGTGCTGCACCGTACGTCGCCGTAGCGAGCAAGCAAGGTCATGTCTTCGTCGTGTAATTAATCATTTTCGTACGCCGGCAAGCGGTAATTCTTTCGTTGCCTGAGCTACTAGCGCGCGATGTCCAATGTCGTCGTCGTAATTCAAGCGCCGCGCCTGCAACAGCTAATTAAAAACCCCACGACAAGTTCTGCGCCCCAGCTCTCGTTTCCGCATTAATCTCAGTACACAAGACTACTATGAGCTCAACGTCTTTTAACGTGCAATTCAGTTGATCACTGTATGTAAAATATGAAGATATAATTGGAATATATAATTTGTAATTTTTCATACGCGGGCATTCTACGTTAAAAACTAGAAAATTAAACATACCGAATACTTAATTACTTAATGTAAATTACTAAAGTCTATAATCTACATAGATCTTTATCTTCGTCTAATTACAAGGTAGAGATTTTATGCAATTTTCGTCTTGCAATTAGATGCAAACATCAGGGAATTTTCCACCGTTCTGTACGATAAGAAAATCACTTCTGTCGCTTCTCAAACGTGTCTCGTACATTTACAGTGTGATTTTTCACGGTTTCTTCACGTAACTATCTCTCTATTCGCACTGTGTGTATTCGCACGAAGCTATGGACGTAACTCAGCGCGAAACGACGCGTGGCAGCGTGCTTATTAGTCACAGGAAAGAAAACCTTTTGAAACTTTGGCGTACGCAGCTTAATTATCTTGCTCGTCACCGGAACGGCAGGATTGTTCGTACGACGCGTTCATGGCAGCTCGTTCCATCGTCGGTGGACAACCCGGTTGGATGCGCAACGTATTATGACGACGTCGATCGGACACGCGGAGGTAAATGGCGACAAATATTAATTAATTACAAAGACTTGTATAAACTACCAGGATCCCGCTATGTGAATCCAAGTATTCATAAATAAGCACGAAAGCATGATGTTGTACTATAAAACTAGCTGGAGGTAATTAAATCGGCGGGGTACAATGACGTGGAGAGGAACAAGGCGAGAGGAGAAAGGAAGACGGTACGTAATATACGTTCTACTAGATATTGGAGGATCCGAAGTTGGTGGTATTTATATATACGATGGACCGTAAAAGCCCGACTCTAAAATGGTCGCGTGGAGATCGTGCATCGGGGCTCCTCCTCTTGTTCTTCGTTTATTCCGTGCCGCGAGCAATCACCATGAATCACCGTTTAGAATCGGCGCGGAACCTCGCGGCACGGCCAACGCGCGTGGCGGTTTCTCCAGCGGGTGCCGGGGATTTTTTTTTTCTTTTTTTTCCGGATAGGCAATCTGATTGGACGGTATCGGGCCGGTGCTCATTACACGGTGCTCACGGATCCGCGCCGCGAATTTATTTCTGCTGAAAGGATAATTTCCACTCTTCCGTAGGGATTAAGCGCGACGGATCGCGTTTCACCGCCGGGTGAGGCTAGCTAGTTTCGTTATCTCTTGGATCTTCGATCAATCTCGTCTTTTCCGCACATTACGCGTATAATGCGTATTACGTGTACATTATAAGGATAATTGGAATGAGTCTGAAGCTCTTTATAAGTCGCGTATGTAGCTAAATGATAAATAATAGAAATTGGTGAGAAGGCTCCCGAGCCTTGTAATTTATACTTTGAATTCTCGCAAAGGTAGATTCGCGAATGCAAGAAAATGATAGACACCTAAATGAATCGGCATGGCAATTTAGAACGTAAAGCGAGACAGACTAATTGCACATCTACCTGCGAAGTGGTTAATTTCTTTCGCTAGCGAGATGGTACAAGCCGATCGTTCTTTCAAACATTGAGACGATAATCCTCGCGGTATTCTCCTCGTGGAGGCCAAACGTGTGCAGTAATAAGGCAACTATTATCGGAACTGGTATTGAAATAAATGGTTGGCAACCGACGGCTGGGGTCATGCTTCATATTTCCATACATATTTGCGTCCTTATTATTAGAGGCCACCAAATGATGACTGGCTATCTTCTTAATTATTCGTCAGAGGCCGTGTAACATTTCTCTCTCTCTCTCTCTCTCTCTCTCTCTCATTCTCAACTTTTTCAATATAGAAATCAGATACTACCGCTACTGTGTTGCAGCAGCATGACATTGCACATTGCAACGAGCTAATTTTACAAAAGGAATGGATGATTAAGTATTCACTTGCAGCTGCAAGTTTTCTCGTGTGTGTGTATATATATACAATGTATATGTATATATATGGATATACTCGTATCCATCCCGTGACTTTCGAAGAGTTGCTTTTCATTTATCCAGCGTTTTTAGTATCACTTTGCCAATGTGGTTTTAACATACACTCATATATTATACATATTTTGCATAATACGCAGCTCCCTTATTATAATTTAGTGTTTAATATATTTGAATTTGAATGTTTTGGATGATTTAATTGGTACACTGAAAAAAAAAGATTGGTTGCTGCAACAATTTAGGTAGTAAAATATGGCATATCATTTTTATATAGCAACAAGTTTTCGATTGTAGCAGATTTTTAGTTGTGTTAGCTTATCCGCAATGTCAGTAGAGGCAAGTAAAAATTTGCTGCTACAACCAAAAACTAATTGCTGCAGCCATATAAAAATGCTGCGCTATATTTTATATAGCTATTTATCTAAATTGTTGCAGCAACCAATCATTTTTTTTTCCAGTGTAGGCACGTTTTCCAGATATCTCCAAAGAAAATGATTTATATGAAGTTAGATTTTGCAAAAAAAAAAAAACGCTACACGATGACTTATGTCGCAAACTTGTTACATGTAAATTAAAATCTACGCGCACATATATTCGCGGCAAATCATTAATGCGATGAATTATTATTATTATCGGTAATCAGCAGAAGCGGCAGGCTGATGATTGGTGAGTTCGCACGATCTGCCGATAATTTTGTATCAGTCATTAGGTTTATTACCCAGCTGTGCGAACGAATTATCGATGACTTACGACGGATAGGATCAAAGTGCGGCAATTATTCGCGGCGTGAAGAAAATAATCGGTTCCTTGATTGCTCAATCCCGGTCCGGGCGAGCTTAATCGGCCAAATCGTTACTCACCTTCGAAATCCTACGGCGCTATCTCGTTGCGCCGACTTTTAATTTGTGCATTAGCGCGAGCCTATATATGTATGTCCGATAATTAGTCTCCATCGATAGAGTCATTAATTTCCTCGCGCGAGGACCTAAAGACGCGATTTCTCTTCCAATCGATTTCTTTGAATCGCGCGAATGGTCGATCGATCGACCATCCATGAGGTTGAGTTGTAATTGCTCTCATTTTTCGCGAAGGATTCTGAAGAGGGACGTTCTTTTTCAAGCGATGTTATCGAACTTGGGAGAGGGGAGAATTTATTCGCGATTCTTATTTTTTTTTTTTTGTAATCGATATTAAACTTTCAGAGAATTATATACTGTGAAATTGTTGAATAGTTTTCTAAACATTCCGAGTAATGATGATTTATCCCATCACACAACATCACAAAACATCGTTACAAGCAAAATGATAATCGTCTCAATTATATTCGACGAACATGCGAGCAGCGTAAGATAAACTTTCTCACGCCGGAGCGATCGTAAAAACTAGCCTTATTATTTATCACGGGCTGATTATTACGTTTTCTCCGGCAGAGAATTAATATCGCTAGCCATCCTCGGAAGTAGAACCGAACGCGTGCAATGCGCTGACGACACGCGGCCATAATATCGCTCATGTACTCTGCTTGCGTTAAAGCGTTGCACAGTCTATCTACTAGGCTGCACGGTGATTACTTTTTGTGATACTTTCCAACTCTTTCAGCGCTGAATGACTAAGGAACTAATCTTCGTATAGTGCTTTTGTCCGTAACGTTATCGGTGTACTGACTGTGGTGAGCGCCTCTTTCGCTGATACGACGTTTGGGTGCCTTTAAACAGTTAATTATGAGCTTTCCGGTACGTCCGGTTGGTTACGATGCGCGACAAGTGGCCGACGCGTCAAATGCAAATCTGAAGGGAAACCGGTAACCGGAAATAGCCAGTGCTCGAGCGACCGACCACCTGTTCCCTGATACAGAAATCAAAAGCGGATGTCTGGTGCGCCGCGGAAGGCATCGAAGCGTGTCGGCGCGCTTTCTCGTCAAACTCGTCGTCGCTTCCAGACAGCACCGTCACGATTTTCCGTTGCCAACTGACCTCCATCGTGATTCGGATAATTTCGTAAACTCGACGATGTCGAAACTGTCGATCGTAATTTCTGTGATGTGCTGATATAAGTCAGCATCGCAAAGCCAGACGATACGATATTTACGAGAGTTAACGAGAGTTTACTGGCGGAAGAACAATGAAATCGCTACCGTCGTTGATCGTCATAGGAGAAAGTAAATATCCGATGAAATCGAGCGTGGGGTGTAAAAACGCGACGGCAATTCGGACACGCAGAACTACAGAACCGAACAACCGGTAAAACCGACAACGATTTAACTCTTCGCGATCAGGCGAGCCTATCCGCGCGGTCACGCTCCGACGGGGCCGCCCCCTCTTTTAACTTTCAACGTTTCCTGCGACAGGAAACCTCGGCCCGATGCGTTTTAGGGGTTACAGAACATCGGGAGCATCCCTTCCGTTACGGAATGCTTGCCATGCTTCCGTGTCGGTTAGCAGGTCGTAGCGACACGCGCAGGTGTATCTACTATGTTGAGGAATCGCATTTCCGCGAGCTCCCGGAGGAGCTAATCATTAGTTCCTCTACCGTATATAATTGCGACCAATATAGGGCAGATGATTATTTCACGCCTATGAGTTATATAAACCGCTACAGTTTAACCCTCGCTTTTCTTTAATAAGTGCAAATTTTAATTCAATTAAGCGCTTCTCTGGAACAAAATTTAATTTTATTCAAATAGCACCAAGTAAGTAAACGGTTTTTACTTACAGTAAATAAATATCTACTCAATAAAAGAATGATAGTTAAAAATCAAATTAATGATTTTTGTATCAAATAAATATACGTTTATATTTAGCAAATACTTAAGAACTTCAGACAAATATTTATTAAAATTTAGTATTTTTTTCTTTTCATTGTGCTTCTGCCTCTAGAATTAGATTTTTTGAAAATACAATTTTTTTACAATCTACATTTTACGTTTTAAGAGGCCTGTGTTCTGTAACATAATATTATCGATATCATTAGATTGTTATTGCACAGGTTTTTTACCACGTAAAAAATTTGTGCAGTGATAACGTAACGACACGGATACTGTCGTTAAAAAGTTATCAAAAAGAGGCCTGATTCTTGGAAGTTAGATAAATTATGAAGTGAGAAGGGGAAAGATTATGTTATTGGGTGGAGATTAAATATCGAAGGCGAAGGCGTGTACAGATATTTTACACCTAGATTTCGTAAGAAATTCGCAAGTGTTTATTATAACGAAAAAGATTCTGGTAATGCACGCACCGAAATAATGTCAAGGATAACTTGTACATTGCGGATTGAACGGCAGATGCATTACGGAGTTGCAACGGGAAAAAAGAATACATATCGAGTCATGCCTACTTATCGTGTATTCGATAATTTCATGTTATTTTTACGGATTTGGTAACAACAAAAAAATACAAACGTTAAATTTTAACAATTACAATTTGCATTAGATCGACGAGAGTAAATCAATTGAGAGAAATAAAAATCTATTCTAAATTATTTATATAGTTCTAAGTTTATGTTTAGATTAGTATGAAATTATTAATATCCTTTCTAAGATACCTATTAGCATAAAAAATTATTAAATTGCTTGTCAATTTGATACGTGATATTACTAATCTAGTTTTATTTATAATTGCGTTTCGATGTATATCAATTCTAAAACATTGCTAAGATCCGCTCTGGCCGAAAATAGATTAATTTCTCTTAATCGGTTAAGTATATTTTAAATTCAATTTTAGAGCTAAAGTAGATCATTTCGAAGAGAAACACGCGTTGATGATAACCGCCGTAAGCGTTGTCATGTATTCTTTCGTGTATTCAGCGTCCATTAACTCCATTTGTTCCGCCCGTGATTGCACGCGCCTCGCGCTATAATCCACGTAAGAAATCGATGAGAATCAAGACGGCGCATGTGTTGTTCACGAGACGCTCGTTGCGCGTCTCACGGCTCTTTTTGCCGGCAACGAGATCGCGCGCGTACGATAGTCTTGCGACTGGACCCCAGGCCGGTTTACTGGTTAATGAGTGCGCGCGCGGTTAATAAGTGTTTACGTGTCGTCGCGAGATAAATTGGCGCGCCGCTTCGTGTGGGGCGCCGATAAACTTGCCGCCCGTTTGTGAGACACCGCGTGCACGCTGCACAAGCGCATGGGTAAACGCCGACGTTATCGCGGGGATAGCGATAACTCTTTTAATGCGTCGCAGATCGACCCCGCGCCGGCACCGTTTCGTAAGAGAGCGCGGAGACTCGAGGTGCGTGCCTCGACACTCGAAAGCGTAGATACATACAGTGAGTAAAAAAAGTATTCGTACAGAGAAAATATTCTTTAAAAAAAAACTTTGTTTTTGAAAAATCAATATTATCCAGCGAGAAATGAATCATCGAACTGATGTCGAATCGATATCGATACGATGATTTCAACATCGATTCGACGTTTAATTGACGATCGTTGACTTTCGCAACAAGTTTATTAGTTTTTTTAAGATTTGGCAGAATTTTGGGGGGATTATTTGTTTCAGATTGATTGTGTGAATCCGATAAGTTCATCGGCTCGCAATTTATTTCTGAAAATTAATTCAATTGAAATGAGTGTATATTATATAATAGTTCAACATCTTAACACTCGAACCGGTAAGGCGCTCTTCGTATTTCAACTTTTTCTTTTCACTGTATATTGCAACGACTTTGCCTGGTGCAATATTACCGGAACTTTGAAGATACTAGGACAGATTTGATGTCGTCCTAATATCTTCAATGGCGTCTCTTCATATCTTAAAGATTGTTATTTTTTTTATTCGAGCAATTTTGCGTCAATTAAATTCAAGAAAATATCTCGCGTTAAGGAAATATCTGTGAAAAATATATTGTAGGGAATATTTTAGTAAATCGTTTATCGATCAACACGTAGCGATGATATCTACGCTAGTTGTTTCTCGTTTTTTTTCTTTATCGAATCACAGGGAACTCATTCGAAAAAAGCACTTGAGCGAATGAGAATCTTATGTTATCGGCGCGATAGTGCCATAGCACCAAGGTTCTCGACTCGTCTTGATTAGATTATAGACACGGTGAAATACGATACACTACTTGGATAATATCGTGCAAATTTCATCTCTCGGCGCGAGCCTTTTCGATGATACCATCAATTTGCATTGGTGCTTATTTTTGTTTTGACGAAAATCTACATGATAAGCGGCGCTGATAAACCAGTACGAGAAAAAAATCTGCGACTACATCGTGACGTAAGTTGACAATTTTTACACACGATCGCCGGAGTCGCGTCACGTTCTCGGAGCTCAGCCGAAGCGAGTTGAGAGAAGGCGCGCAGTTTGTTATACTTCACGAATACGTAATTATTACCGATTTATCCATGCGTAGACATCGTGGATAATAATAGTCCGAAGCTTTAACGCTATTCCGCGGTTATCTATGCGGCCTTTGTTGTTGGAAGCGGTCATTAGCATTCCGTCGCCTGCGGGAATAAATTTCAAAGTTGCTCATCGTGAAGTTTACGATGACGCAACTAGTTGAGTCAGTCATATTTAACTTTCCCGTGAATTATTATAATTTTGCTAAAGCAATTAGTCTATTTTTATCTCTTTCAACTAGCAAATTCGAATTATCGTCCTAAGAAATTGTTGCTGTCGTGAACCCGCGAAACCCGTCAGATAATGGATGCTGTATATAAATATTTTTTCCCCCCCCCCATGATTTCTGTATTCGGTGCATACGAATGATATCTAAAATTAATTAACGACGATGTATAACTATTTCAAAATTTATTCTTGTAAAATATACACGCGATATGCCGAAGCAGATCTGGATGCGCGATGCGAAGGTAGACATAAAATATATTAGAGGTGTATTCACACATGCCTGTGCCGCATCAGGTTCTTAAGTTGAAATATTTCTTTTATAGGCGATTTATGTCTCTTCGTCCTCTATTTTTCGTTCGCTCATTCTCTCCCTCCCTCCCTCTCTTTCTCTCTCGTTTATCTGTCTCGCTATTTATTTATCTCTTGCGAATCGCATGAACGAGCACCGTCTTTCCTTTCTCTTTCATCCCGACTTTCCAGCCGCGGCGTGCGTTCTTTTTTCTTTTCTCTCCTTCTTCGTAACTCCTTCCTCACATCTGTATACCCTCCCTTCCTCCTCCACGCTCATTTTTCTCCGCCGACCGCTGCGCTGTGGCGAAGTCGCCCCCACCATTCGGCAGCGCATAAAGGCGGCTTGCGTGCGCCGGTATCTTCGACCTACGACCCCAACCCGGCTCCTTATTTCTTCGAGAGGCTCGAAAAACATGCCGTTACGGCTGTGCATGTTATCGCGTGCGCGCAGGGGGCATCGCGGCTATCCGTTCGACGGGATCGCCACGTGGGTCATTCATGGATGACCCGCCGAAGCGAACTGGTGGTACAGTCGATGAACAAAGTAAGAATTAATACTTGCAAATTGTTGCCTCCGCGAGAAAGAAATTCCCCCTTCACCTTCGAATAATCAAATTCGTGAAAACGTATCTCGCTTTCGAGAGATCAAATCCTTTTTGAATTGAGAATTATTTTACAATTGCATATATAGGAGGAACTGTTTTGCTGAAGCATCTAAGAATTGTGGTTAGAGTAAAATAATTATGCAGGACGTCTAAGCTGATTGCTAGAACGTTAAAACTTGCTGCAGTATCGTTACTCTCTAAATCTCGTGGAGTGAAATCTCACTCGAAGAGAGACTGAAAATTTAGCCTGTCTTGAAAGAAAGTGCGAAAATACGGGCCACTCTTGAACAAGATATTTTTACTCTTTTTTTTTTTTTTTTAAGACAGGCTAAATTTTCAGTCTCTCCACGAGATTTAGAGAGTAGCAGCGTTTAAGCGGTTTAAATAATTATTTCGATAGTTCAACAAACTTTTCAGATCTGTAGTTAATTACTTAGATAAAATACTTAGATGCATCGGCAAAACTCGTTTTTCCATGTAAATATATGTAATGTATGATACACGAAGTGTACACGTTTTAAGAAAATACGTAATGAGAATAAAAAGTTACGATATTTATTATCAATATACACAAGGAATATCTTTAATACCGATTATATTGGCGTTTAAGCGATAGAAATCTCTGGAGATTAATATTTCGTAGGTTAATGCATAAGTATATTCGTAGCTCATTGAAAATAGTTCACAAGCGCAATTACGTTTCTCCCAGCACAACAAAAAAATTACCAGATAAACTTGGTAGCTTGCACACGTGAGGCCGTGACGCGTGTCGAATCTCTGTTGTCCACAGACTCAACATCGATACGCGTGCTGTGCGAGAAATAGGCGATAAACTATGACACAATCTTTCGAATTCTACGAAGATGTCGATACGAAGAAGGAGATCGTTGATTTAGTAGATCGCGGACCATTTAAAATTAAGCTTTTTCTTGTCTGGCAAATCCTATCCCAGTGTGACTTAACGAAAAAAAAAGGAGGACCGAACAGAAAGAGAGAACTCGATACCTAAAGTCTGGATTTTTGTTGATAAAAACTCTGACAGGGACGCTTGTCGTAACGTACGATAGCAATTCTTTACTTACTTAGTAGTGAAAATTTGTCAGATAAAAATACTATTCTCGACATCATATTTTCTAGCTTTATCAACTTGCGATACATTAGAAATTATGTGCACGAGTAGATACGTATGTCCAATATTAACGGTACGTTATCTCCCCGTTTAGAACATAATTCCACCTCTCTTTAATAGTAGTAATCTCTTTTCTCCATAGAATGTGTGAATGAATTTTTTTTCACGATTTAATTCCGTCTTACACTGTTACTTCGGTTAGCGAAGTAAACCGAGCAATCGCTCGATTTCGACAGCGTGCAACCCCCGAAATGAATTCGCTCGTTCTTTTGCCGGTTGCACAAGAGGTCTGCGCGCAGGCGGGCTATCGTGACACCCAAATCAAAAGGAAAAAGCGAGAGTCGAGGGAACCGAGGCCAGTCTCTCGTAAGAGAGAGCGCGCAATCTCAATGGTCGTCGGACCGGCTGGTTGGAGCTGGTTGGGGTTGGCCGGTTGGTTTGGCCCACTGGAGCGGACACCCGGAGGAAGCACGCCCGCCGGAACGTGGCACGCTTTGTAGCCTCGTGTACATACCGGTTCACGTGCACGGGTTACATACACACGGCGGCGTGCTCGCGTGTACGTGTATGCACGCGTATCACAGGGTGAGCGCACCGACGTGAGGTAACGGCGAGAGAGAGAGAGAGAGAGAGAGAGAGAGGGAGGTCGGAGGAGCGAGGAGGCGGAGAGGCGAGGAACGCAAAGCACGGACCGAAAGGGAACTGCGCACCACTAGCCGGAACCGTCCATGGCGCAGTCATCGCGACCATCTCTCGCGTCTATCGCATCTGCATACGTGAGTGTCGACCTAAACGTGTGCCGAGCGCCGTGCGCGCTCGGGCACGCACACTTTCGGCCTGCCGTCGTACAATCGTCGGCATCGCCCAAAAGCGGAGCAAGCTGGTGTGAATCCCGTCACGCGCAGGGAACACGTCGATGTCAAAGGCCGAAAGATGTATAGGAGCTCCGTGGCACGGCTGGAGAATAGAACAGCATGGACCTCGAGGCGTGAATTGTAATCGGGTTAACCTCGCGAAAAGAGTAGTATTGGTAGTCGGGCGAGGTTTTTTAATCATTGAAGTTCACCGAAAACGAACTATTAGCGTCATTATTTACGTAATACTTCTACAAAGTATATCCGCCTTGGTAATGCCAGCTTTGCGAAGATTCGAATACGATGAATGGAACATTTAGGGGAGGAACGTGAAGAAACTTATACTTTTTAACTATCCGATTTTCTTTCGTGCCAAGCACTTCGCTACCCTCTCGCTCGTTTCTCAATTAGCGCAGCTAGTGATCCGACTCAATAAGCTCCGGATGACGATATTAACTGGCAATACATTAACGGCAATACAACGGCGCACCTAATATTTCTCGAAAATTATCGTGTGCAAGAGACAGGAATAAAAAATGTTTATTACATGTGGATCTCTCTCTAAATCTGAATAAGTGGATAATCGATAACATTAGTCCCAATTATGCCAATGGTAGTCGGTGAATTCACAGTGAAATTCATCTAAAGAAATCAATGAAACGTGAAATCCTTAACCTAGCTAACCTTGCTTTAGGTATAAATTCAATGTACGAGTATACGATATGTATATAATGTTCGAATATCGATATTTTAATCATGTAATGTTCCAATTTCTTTTTTTTTTTTTTTTCAATTAAATTGAACTAATTCAGATTTAGACAGCATGTTTATTTTAAATTAATTGTTACGTATATATAATAATATATCATATATTACATATAGTATATATAAAGATTAAGAGAGCATTTTTGTTGTTTCTTGCATTTTATTTTATTTTAGAGCGTCCATTCTTTTTCTAATAATACGTGATTTAATTACTTCGTTTCCTCTTTTCGTCATGTTACACGGTGTAGCGATTCAATGCCGAAATTTCGACTTTGCCGTGGTGCGCTTCAGTGATTCCTTTGTTCACCAACGAAACTTATGCAAAGGTAGAAAAGAAAAAAAACAGACGAGTCGATGGAGAGTAATGTCCTTTCGGATTTTAGTTGAAGAAACCAATTTACATTCTTCTTTAAAGGCAGAAAGTAAATCTACAGTAGAACTTCCTTAACTTCAGTATTCTAAAGTACTGTAGATTACATTCACAGTGGAACATCCCCAACTTCAGTACTCTAATAACTTCTTCATTTCCATTCCATGTATGTACATGACGTCGTGTATAAAAATTTTTAGTGTTAAAGTAGGTTATGTCGCGTTGGCGTCTGCAGATGATCGTCTCACTCTACATGAATACATGCTATTTCTTCTTGATGCTCCAATAATCTATCCTTATATAAGAATTGGGGGGAACCACCCTGACTTCTCACAGCCCCGCATAATAGAAGTTCCACCGTACATCCGAGTACAAAACTATTTACTTTGAAGATAAACGAATATAAACCGGGCTATAAAACCGGAATATAAAACGTTTTCGAAATCATTGTTTGTGATTAAATCAGATTGTATTTTAGTAGCGAGTAGTCGGGCAACGCAAGCCAAAAAGAAGCGTGAATGCGTCGAAGCGTAGTTGCGCGCCCGCCACCGTCGAGCGGGCGAGGGAACGAGATGGAGGTGCATAATGAGCGAGCTGAATGCATCGGACGTTTGGAGGGCATAGTCGGAGCGTCACCGTGACACTCCGGCGGAACGCGAAACTGCAGCGGAATAATTGCACCACGTTCGAGCGAGCCGCGAGTGCAACAACACTATACAAGCAAGCGACCACGTCAGCGTTCGCCATCAGGCGAACGTGCAGCTTGCGAAGGCTCGAGCGAGTGCATAACAACGTCCGAGTGCCGCCGAGTGGGCGCAGCCACCGCTGGGCAATTAACCCGAATGGTAACGAGCCGCATCGCGTCGCGTCTCGATTACGAAATCTGGCCATTTTAGTGCCGAAATAATGCCAATTCTTTAAGCAGCCCGCTCACGTAAAACCCTCCAGCAGAGACAGTAAAGTTTTTCGCAATAACCTTATTATACAGTTTTTTAAGATTTGGGAAATTTTCAGGGGGGATTATTTGTTTCAGATTGATCGTGTGAATGTCCGATAATCTTATCGGCACGCAATTATTATTTCTGAAAATTCATTCATTTTAAAATGAATATATATAATAATATATTGTAGCTCAACATTTTAACACTCGGACCGGTAAGGCGCTTCGTAGTTTCGAGTAAATTTTTTTATTTCTGCTCGTTTATGATACATACGGTATGACAGAATAAATTATGAAATTTATTTATTTTGAAAACTTAAATATTCTCGACACCGAATATTGAGAGCAAGATGAGGGACTGTGAATATACAAATGGAAGGTGAATAAAGTTTCTCAGGTGCCAGATAGCAGCGATTTATTAACACTTTGCCGTGTAATATACAGAGACACCAGTAGCCGTTTCTAGTCTCTTAGTCCAAAACAAATATATATTATATTAACGGCTTCCAAATTTTTAGAAAGAGATATATATATACGATCGTCGGTCTCGGAAGCGTGAAGTAATCGGGAGCCACACGAATTAACATATTGAACATAAATTTCGTTCGTTCCATATCGAAGATATTCTTTAAAAAAGTCATAGAAAAATTATTAGGCTGAATAAATATTCCCGGTAGAGCACATTCGTCGTAAATACTATACACGTTCGGGTTCCATTTCACTTGGTACAACATAAATTAACGCCATCGCGTTTATCCGTTATCTTCATTATAACGAAGACGATTATTTTCGTTACGTATGTTTATCCGTAAATAACGGGGTCTTTTTTCACATTTTATCAAATTAGTCACTCGTCGTTCCCATGTTTTTTTTTATGACGAAAAAATCTAGTGGAAATAGATAATAAAATGCAGTATAGGTGCGTCAATAAAGAAGCTATTGAACTTAGATAAGCGCACGCGCTCCGGATTACATAACGCGTGCGTGAGCGGAGTTTGTCGCGCGGCCGAGTGCATCGAATTAGGTATCCGGCTTGTTGCAGCGATACACGCACACACACACGCCACGTTCCATGTTCATCCTATGCAGGTGCGCTCGGGACTCGTGCATTTTTACGTACGTACGTTCACGCAGTATGTCGACTTGCGTAATCTCTTAGCAAGTAGTCGCGCCCGGTAACGCCGCTTGCGCGCGAACGGTTACTTAACGACTTAACGCCTTAACACCGTCGCGAAAGCAACGTAAACGGGTATATCATCCTGATATATCTTCCTGAATAAACTTGGCCTATCGATCATTTGCCGTTAACGAGTCCGTTGCGAGACCGGATGCTTTACGAGATTTTACTTTACGCGCGACTCCTACGTTTTCTTCTTTCTTTTTTCTTTTCTTTCTTTTCTTCCGGAAAAGTACGACTGGGGATAAAAATTATACAAGTTTATAGCACAAAGAACGATATACGTGCAGGAATATCGTGGTGATTTATTTGACTTACCCAGATCCAATTAATTAATGATACTTAACGCACGGCGTCAAAACATTTCTTACTTGCGTAAGAAATTACCGACGGACGTCGTCGCTCCGGCAATTAGTGGCGGTCATTAAGGCCAGTTTAAGCGTGGAATCGTCGTCCTTTTCTAGCACGAGAGGCGTCAAAACCTCTATGTAATGGTAGCTTGTGAATGACGTTCGCGGTCTCGTAGAATAATCAGTCATTCGTTAGCCTTTCTACTTCGCCTCGCAGTTCGCCCACCACCGCGCCAATGAAAACGCCCGGTAGGATGATTTTCACCCTGGGCTAATTATTGTTATTAGCCGGTGGGCGAGCACCGGGAACCAACGATCGTTCGTCTGCTTCTGATATTATGACGTGGCCAGTCTGCCATTAGCGCCGAGCGTTCAGAATGCTGATACGTTTTTTGCATCCGCGCGATATATTCGTGCCGCAATTACCGCCGTCGGGGCTCCTGCCGATACCCGGCTAATTTTGACCCCCGTCGGGGGCGTAGTGTGGCGGAGGAATGTTTCACGGTAGCCTGCTGTAGCCCTGTAAAGACTCCACGCGAGAGACTCCACGCCGGTAATGGCCGTTTATTATAGCGATATTTTCAATGCCGAGTGGCGAATTCGTGGGATTCAACAGCGCGCAGCGGACACTTCTCGAGTGGTCGCTTCTCAAGCTGTTGTTTAGGAATTAGTCGAGACGACCTGCAGATCCAGGTAAAAGTGTCTAATAACGAAAGCGTACGGTAGCGTCGCGTAGCCGCGATACCGTCTGTCATCTTCTAATTTTCGCACGATGACGATTGAATTTAATTTGCAAGCCACAAAACGATCGGAGCTCCAAGTAACAAGAGAGTTTTCATCGAGCCGCGTGTACGCGCTCGATAGTCTCTCCGTTCCACGCTCCGTTCGCGTTTCGAGACGGGAGGAGACGAATCGCCAGGCAAAACGGCGTCGGTACGG
>NW_017305569.1:585817-592936 GCF_001594115.1 Trachymyrmex septentrionalis | reverse complement strand
GTTCGCGTTTCGAGACGGGAGGAGACGAATCGCCAGGCAAAACGGCGTTGGTACGGGCCGCCCTCGGCCGGCGGTTTTACGACCGAACGAGCTCGACTTCAGAAAATCCGTAATGGCGGTGTTCGCGGAGCGAACGGTTTCAGCGAGCAGCTCGAAACCGCAACCTCCGGTTCCCAGCGAGGGCAACGTATTAATTATGGAATGTTTAGCGTTAAATTTTGTGGAACGGCCCCGCGCGCGTAGCGTATCCGTCCTCGTTCTTCCTCGCGTTTGCCACACCGCCGCGGGGGGATTCCTACGAACAATTATTGACGACCGCAAATCGTCGCCTACGGTGCGAAACCGGCATCTTCCTCTTCTTCGTCCTCCGGTCGATCCCTCTTCCGAAGATCGTGCGAAACAAGGGCCCATCCCCAAGCGTAGGATCGACATTTTTCGCGAGCAACGTCTCGACGCCGGCGCGGTGTGTGTACGCTCGATGGGATAATGGAAAGCAATAACGCGTCTGACATGGTTCTTGAGGATGACTAACACCCGCCAGGGTTTCCGAACCAACCCTATACTTTCGATTTGATAGACAAGCGGCGCGCAAAACCAACGGCATGTCGCGGTAACCGATCGCGCGTGTAATCTTACGTGAAAATTGAGCGTATCGCGCCTGGAGGTACAGCGTAATCGGTTGGACCTCGATCAACCTTTCCCTGCGATATCATCGCGACATGTTATGGAACGGCCGCATCGAAAGCGCAATACCTGATCTTTCCCCGGAGGATTGACGCGTTTCAATGAAGACAAGTTTGCACGCTAGCATTTTTAATTAGCGTTATATAATACCTCGCATGGTAGTTTTGCCTCTCTCGTCGCTGATATTATGTAACTCGACGCTGTTAAATTTGTAATGTCAAATTATATCCAATTTGAGTTATTTTTAATAGGTCATTTCTATAGGTCGCCGCTACTCCTGCCTCAGTGTTTCGTTGTTTTAATTAAAATAAAGTTAAACAATTTAACTCTAGAAAATCCATTAAAGCTGATTCATTTAGTTGACTTACTAGTTATTTAGTACGCACGTTAATGTGGACGTTGTTTGATGAAACCACAGAAATGGATTGATTTATTTGGACACGAATCAGAATGGATTGATTTATTTGTACACGAATGAAAGTTAAAATGCTATTTAACTCAAGAGAGAGAAATTGAGTTGTTATTGTTCTTTTAATGTCTATCAGCGGCAATGGTTCATTTTTACAACGTTTGAATGGATGTGGACATAAATCACAAATATATATTATATATATCTCTCTAAAAAAAATGAAAAAAATTAAAAAACGAAAAAAAGGTAGGAAAAAAAACGACGGAACGGATGGCTTCTCTGTAACTGCTGACAATAGAGCGTCGTTAAAACCAGTTGGTCTCGCTGCATTCTTGCGCTCATTGTTACGCGAGGATTCTTTGGGAGGCACTCCTGTTCCACCCCCGCTTTGACACGCCTTATGCCTAATTTCTCGGGGCGGACTACGGAAAAGTTCGTGCGGTAATCGAGATTTCATACTTGGACGCGCGATACGCGCGGGCGCCCGCAGCCCAGTCGTATTCTATCTGCCTTCTTTTTTATCGATATCGATCTCGCCAGAGATCTTTTTGCCTCGCGGTACATTCGAGCACACAATGGAACGTTTGAGAGAAAGGAATATACCTTCGCGATGACCCCACGAACCCTGGAGAGAATGAGTTAGTTAAGCTGTAGCCAATCCATGAGAATAAATCGAGCATTAGTTTGAGGGAAGATCCTTGAGACGTTAATTTGTAATTTTTCCTTTGACAAAAGATTGAAATTCGGCAGAGATATTAATGGTGCAAATCGACGTGATCGCGTCACTTTCATAAAAATGTAAGAGCATCGCTGTACGAGCACAGTAGTTTCCTTTGTTGCGCCTTACGTCGGCGCTGTTTTAATAATATACAAACACGCACAAGGAGGAGAGATCTAATCTCCTAATTTATATGAAAAAGCTCCGAAAGGCTTCGGCTAGGAAGAGAACCCGACCGAAAGAGTGCGCGGCTTGTAAAAACGCGGCATCGTCTGTGGGCGCCAAAGGGTCTGAAAATAGCCCATTTAATCCGTAGGACTCCACCCACTCGGCGCTATTAGCTTTTGCATTTTTAACCTATGAATTCATCTCCGAAAATTAACAACCCAATTAAAGCAGCCATTAACGTCTCGGTATCTCATTAGGTGGAGATCGTTTGCAACTTTTAATGGAAGGGGCACCCGGTTTTTGCGAAATAGACAGACGAACGAATTCTCATTACAGAGAGCTGCTTTATGATGCTTTCTTATCGCATTCATGCCATCCGGTTCCAATCGAGCGTAGAACCGCGTGAGTTTCGGCTCGACATTTAAAATCAACCGCACGATGCATATCGATAATTATTTACGATTCATAAACTAAATGTCGTAGTATGCCAACCACGTATACCAGAAAGTTGTTCTATCTCGATTTGGAAAACCGTCTTCTATATCATTTTATTCAGCGGTAAATTTGATTTTCATTAGTGGTCCATTTGCATTTTATTAAACAGTTTCACAACTCTGAACTTTTATTTATTTTTTAATACTCGTACAACTACTGTACACATGTATAATCTATTTTATACGTATTACTTTCTCTCTATTCAAAATCTATAATATAGATTTTATTTTTTTCGAATTTTGCGTAAAAGGTTGACAGGAATGATTTTGGTTATCGTAAAATAATTAATTTTATTTTCTATATAAAGCAGTCAGATTTTCTTCGGAAGAGCTGAAGTTATAATAACCCTCTTTTGAAAGTGATTATCTCACTCCCACGCGGCCTAATAGGCGCATAATGATCGATGGATTCTTCGATACTCAGATGCTTTCTCTCTCTCTCTCTCTCTCTCTCTCTCTCTCTCTCTCTCTCTCTCTCTCTCGAACGTCAATCCGTTTAATCTCGGCGCGAGCGCGGCGAATCTCCGGCAGGTGTGATCATGGGAAAAGATCAATTTCACCTATAATGGAAACGTCTCTTCGCACTCCCTCGGATTCATTCTGCTCTTAACCGCGCGGCACCGCCCTCCTCTTTACATGATTTTTTAGAGAGCGTCTCTCGAAACGAGCTGTCGTCCCGACAACTATTCATCATAGCACGTCTGCCATAGATACCTGCATTGTCTCAGATCAAGTTGGCTTTTATCTTCGGAGTGCCTTTTCTCATTATTTCATCTCCAAAGCGTGGCCGATTTTTCGCAGTTAAACCGCATTTCTTCAACCCAAAATCCGCGCGGCGGTAACTTCTGTTACCGCCACCTCGACGAATCGCAACCTCCCGGAAAACGACAGCCGGCGGCGTTTCCTGCTGAAAGCGATCGAACTTTTTCTACCTATTGTTTCAGTTTCACGCTTCATTTTACCGGGGCGTTCCACTTACCGGCTTTTGTCCCTCTTAGTTGCCGCGGAACAATAGAATTTAATTAGGAAGCATCGGTCTTCGCTTTACTCAAGGATGCGCCGAAAATTGTGGCGACCACCGAAGAAGCGACACCGAAATCTTTCTTATCGACCTGAGAATTCCGTCGTGAGTTTCGGGAGATACCTGAAAGAACGAAAATTCGAGTTAAATCATCGGACGAGTTAATGTCTGGAAATTATGACGATTAAGTGTTTTGCATTCTCCGCGCGCGAGAGATCCCTGTCTTCCATACGGAGGAAAAAAGACAATGCAAATAATAAAATTTTGATGGAGAAGCCTGGGCAGTCGCCATAAATTTATGCGAACCCTCCGTCGTGAAACGCGCCACCCTCATTAACGATATTCATTGGCGGTTCCGCGCCGATAATTCAGCCATTCATCAGACCGATCTAACGATCCGTTCGGTTCTTGCGCCGACTCGAGCGAAATCGATTAAAGTGATCGACTGCGGGTGCACGAGGTTCCTCCCCTCTCCTCTCTCTCTCTCTCTCTCTCTCTCTCACGGGCGATCTGCACGGGGCCGCGGGGGTTGAGATTCTCGTATGCGTGTATACACGCGGGAACTAATTCTCGGGACAATGCATCACCGAGTTCGGGTCTTAAGAGCGTCGAACGCCTCATCAGGGAACCTCACGTTAATGAGGATAGCGCAGACTCACTCTCTCCAGTCTAAGAAAGATGTACGTTCCTATTTTTTGTCAAACCATATGTGTAAGCTCAGTCGAGTTTTGGTGATGTAGCCAAACCAAAAGAAAAACCTAGACCCACCATTCATGCAATATCTCTTAATTGCTGGCGCAGTCTTTTTGTTCGCTTATCTTATGGTACATCGTTTCATAATTAGTCGCAGACGACTAGCGAGAGTACGCTTCAGTAAATTTTATCTGCGGTTCGTCGACTGAAACGTCGAGATAATTTCACAAATTAAACGAATGAAAACACAGAAAACATTTTTTCTACAGCTCATCCCTATCTCTTCCGAAACCGTTCGACAATTATCGGATCCCCGTCCACTTAACTGAACAGGAAGTGTGCCTGGTCTATGAAAATAGACCATTCTCCGAGACGAGATAAAGGCGTAGCCCGGGTCCTGATTTCCGAGAGCGGCTCATCGATCAAATCGACAGAAGACAACACGGAATACTCTATTGAATTTGTCATCAGCTTTGGCTCGCCATCCCTCTTACTCGTTTGTTCCTTACTCGATCTCCTGTTTCTCAGAGTTGGCGAGACTTCTGTTCCGCAGGTATTCTATTGCGCAGGTGAATTACAGCCGGTGATGTATTTGTGTTTGAAGTGCGCCCCACCTTACAAGGTTTTTGAGTTACACGATTCTCTTCGGGACCATTCGAGCGACGGGAGGGCAATAGGACACCCCGTGGCGTCTGCCGCACGCTAAATCATGTGAATTATCCCCGGTTTCTGTAGATTAAAACCCTGGGGATAATTACCCTAGTGGCCCTAGTGCAGCTGAGAGCAGCGAGTACAAACTGCTGTTTAATTATGCTATTTAATTTAATTCTCTATATCGCGAACGCTCGCGAGCTGCCTCGCGCAGCACGCGGCGCATGTTATTGGCTTAAATTTATCGATTTTCAAGAGAGCTTATTGTTGATTTCTTAATAAACCTTCGCCGTACGATGCACGCGAGGCGCGCGTTTCAACGAAAGACGTCCCGATGAAGGCCTTCGACGGGGTTTGCAATAAAACGAATCTGTACGTTATAACGATAAACCATGTGCTCCTTAGTAAAGATAATTGAATGACTATTATACACGCACGCTGTAACAAACTGACTGTAGTAGTCGAGCCGAAAATATTAATATATACTCTGTGTGTCGGAAAAGAAATATTTAAAATTGTTCCTATGAGGTAAATCAACCAGATCTTTTTTGTAGCATGGTGGTCGAGAAACCTCACACGAAACATAAGGTTTTAAATTTATTTCAAATTAACGACTTTCCCATCAGGACACTCCCATAAGTTCTCTCATCCAAGCAGGATGGAAATTTATTTCGTTCTAACCCTCTTCAAAATCGAATGCCCCGCACGCAGCAGGTTCGAATATTAAACGGAAAATTTCATGAGCTGCATACTTTGCATTTTTCTTCTTCGGGATTGAAGTCTGAATGTTATACGAGCATACTTAACATTTTTCTTCTTTGAGATTGAAGTCTGAATATTCAAGATCCCCAAGGTGTGAACTACGACACGTAAAATAGGTACTTGTTTTTAAGAAAGGAGAATCTATTTATCTTAAAATGCACGTTTTATTACGGTATGACGCGTTGTAGTTTTGGCGAGCTTGGGGACTATACATTCTCTTGTTGCCGGTTTCCACGTTGTGGTCGACTACCCAAAAAGGCGTGCCTAAACAATGAAGTTTATGGGCTAAGGCCCGCGGGAGCGGCCATTAAAACAATCGACAGTCGTGCTTTGCTTGCGGGGGATGCAAATCGCTGGCGCGAGCACAATGGCTTCTCTGAAGAAGTCGCGGCAGTAAATACCAACATAATTGCCTGCCTTTCCCGCAGGGATGACTGATCCGCACAGTCATTTGGTGAACCCACGAACCCGAACTTAATATGCGGACTTACACATTTGCACTTTATGTATATCCATGTATTCATCTTTTTTTGAATAATAATATAACACTTATGTAATATTTGAGGAAAAGTGAAAGCAATATACATTAAGAATCTAAATTAAGAATAACAGTAACAAGATTTATATATGTTTGATAAGATTCAAATTAAAATAAATATTTGATAGATAAATGGAGCGGGATATTGAAAGCTAAAATTATTTCTATTTATATTCCTTAATTAAAAAGGCTCGTCTTAAAATTTTCTACTCTTTTTTTTTGTGCTGTTTAAGCTTCGCTTCACCTACAGCCTTGAAAATTAGATTGGAAGAAAATAATTTTGCTTTTTTTCAGATATTATTACGGTAATAATGACATTAATGATACTATTAAAACTCTGTATTAAGTGTGATAATATGATATAATTCAATTATTTATAACTAAAAAAAGAAGTGTTCAATTTTAAGATATTAAATTGTTTTACTTTTGTTTTCCGTTTTTTAAGTATGTATAAAAAAATCGTACGATAATAGACGCGCCAAAAGCAACTGCTGGTCGAATGAAAGGGAGAGAAAAAAAATATTGAAACGTAAGTTATATTAAATAGCAAATTTTGTTCCAATAAGAAAAACGCAGAGCTTGGTAGAAAATGCGGAAATTAGACGTTAGTGCTGTTAGGAGCAATTATTCGCGCATGTTAATGAAGTTGCGGAGTTACGAATAGAATACCGATGTTGCACATTACCAAACGGGAACGAATCACCGTCCGGGAGAAAAAGCGGGCCTACCAAAGCAAATTATGCCGCGCGCGCATATGCGTCACCACGCCCGCCAAATGGCCAATTCGTGTTTGTAGATTGCCTCTATCTCGGCACCCTGTCGCGATTCGAGATTGCAGTTTCCTCTTTCCACCTCGGACGAAAAGGAATAATCTGGAAGGGAGGGACGTCAACTAAAGAACGACCTTGTTTTTCGTTTCTTACCATGCTTCTCGAATTCATGACTACACTCAACACACTTGAAAAAAAAAAAAAAAGAAAT
>NW_017305569.1:579757-585529 GCF_001594115.1 Trachymyrmex septentrionalis | reverse complement strand
TTCTCGAATTCATGACTACACTCAACACACTTGAAAAAAAAAAAAAAAAAAAAAAAGAAAAAAAAAGAAACCTATAATGGCCACGTTAAGAGGAAATTAAGTACCGATAGTCCATGCGATATGCGTTATCATTACGCGCGGTGATGTGTACGGAGTAACTACTTTGTTTAATCGTGATCGTTTCACGAAGGCGTGAGATCGGCACTAGCGAAATATTCGCTCGCTGGAGGCGAGCAGGCGCCACGCCTCTTTAAAAGTCGCCGCGCGCGGCTTTCCTGAAAGCCGCGTCGGCGCTAAGGCATTGAGCTGGATTAAAAACGCCGTTGGGAACAGGTCGCGTATTATTATCGCGGCACAATGGCGGAAATGGCCGTCCCGATTACGAAGCAATCCCTCTGGTCATTTTATACTCCGGGTTTTATTAGTCTCCTTTTTCCCCCGATCGCGTCGATTTAATTCATGACGGACAGTCGGTGCGAATATAAACGTGTTTTTAAACACGCCGCACCACCGGCCGAGAATCGAATTCCGTGAGTGGCGAAAACAGCGATAAATCGCCGATTATCGTGTTCAACGTCCTTCCTTTCGCGTGCTCGTTTTCTTTCATTACACGCGCGCAGCCGCGACAATGCGTACGTCGTGCGTGGATGTCATGCGGAACACGCACGTGCCCCGTTAAGGATCATCGCCAGGCCACGTTTTCGTTTGTGAACGGAAATATGCAAACCACACGCATAACTTAAACGCTCGTCGTCTGCTTCTTGTATAGGATTTTGCGGAAGTACTAACAGTTAAATGTACATCATTTTCAATATTTAACAGTCTGATATTTCACTACCGTGTAAAGTGTAAATATGATTCAGAAATTGCTGGAAATTTCTTACGAAGTCAGTTTTTCAAGAGAGCAAATAAGTAATAACTTTCGTTAAAGTTTCCTTACGCATAAATGTTTAGGTTAGAAAAAATTCGAGGTCAATTCGAGGAAGAAATTAGATTATACGTGTTCGGAATGATTTCAGCGTTCTCATGTCATGAGATAGGAGAGAATGGGAGAATTGCGAACACGGGGTAAACACGTGGATACTATTACAGTATATTAGAGTAGTCACGTAACTTCTCATTTCTTGCAACCAGTAATGTAACTATACGCTTAGTATCGCGGTATAGTTGAAAATAAAGACTATTATATATTTTTGACTTTGATGTAGGAGAGGAATTACAAATACTTTTCCTCTAAAGGAAAAGTTAAATAAAGCCGACGATTACTTATCAATTACAGAAATATTTATTCAAAGAATATTTGATTTTTAATTAATAATTAACTCGTCTATTATTAAAATAAATTATAATTTTAAGCAAAAAACAAAACTTATTCAACCACCCATGTGGCGGCTAGTAATTCCGAATAAGCAATTTGTTTTTTGTTTGTTTAAAATTACACTTTATATTGATAAATACTCGTATATGAATGTAATTATTGTAATTTTTAAAATCAAGTATTTTTTTTAAACAGACTCATATTAATTGTTAAATATAATCTTTGGTTTTATTTAATTTTCCCCTCAAGTGTTTACAGAGTTATTTCACTCTCTTCTATGTGCAAACGTTATAATAATTTCTTCTTAAAAATAGAGCAGTCGAGATTTCGCTGAAAAGCCATCGAATAAAATATTTGCGATTTTGTTGATTATTACAAAAGGTAATAATCTTTTAGCCGCGAATACGCAATATTTGAGGAAGATACGCCAGTATATTTCATTTCGTTACAAAGTTTCCGTTAGATATTAATGGGTCAAGCAATATATTTTTCTCTCTCTAAGAGACGGCAAAATCACCGTCTCTTTGTATTCGATAAAATTCTCAGAAGCTATCACGGTAGATATATCGTTCATTATAAGTTTAGAAAGTTTGCCCATGGCTAACCAATTAAGATGTCCATCACGATTTTTCGAAATATGATTGATAATTACGTTAAAGCGGAAACATTAAAATTTTTAATACTCTTTAAAGTAATATATAATTAGCATTAATGTACCTACAATAAAGTGAAAAAAAATACTTTGTTTTTTTTTAATATAATATTTTCTTGAATAAAAATGTAATAAGATTGTAAAAAAATATTCTTTTTCTTACGGTTTCTTTTTTCATTTATTTCTTAACTTCTTTTTATCATAATGCATCGATGTGGATATAGCAAGATTAAAAATATCTTTAATGAAACGTTTCTTATCTTGTCAGTACAAACAGGTTGCTTCCGCGTTCAAAGACACTCACGGTAACTACATCACGTATAATCGCCTGTACAGTTTTCATTATCGAAGATCTCTAGAATGTGAACAACTATCTCTAATCGCTTTTTTAATACAGATTAGAGTTCGATGAACTGAGCATTATTGTTCTCGATATTGATTAATTCGATTCGCGTGTATCGAGAACAATGCCACCGGATACTCTCAAAGATAAATCTAGTACAAATCAAGTACAAATCTCGATAAGGTAATTGTATGTTTTTACAAAAGTTCAGTCGACGCAGACGGTCTAAAGGTCTTTTATCGAGGACTTACGTAGACATACGCTCGAATGTCGACCAGTCAAATTACTCTCTGAAATCGTGGGTCCTCGAGTTGTTTAGGCTACGTCGAAGGATTAACGAACTCCCGGCGTCGAGCTAAGTCGAAAACGACTCATGAAATATTTCTAAACAGGCGCGGGCGGTTCTCGTGAGAGACTGTGGAGCCAAAGCATGCGTATAATAATAGCTAATAAAGTGAACGTAAAAATGGAGGGGGTCCGCAATAGGGCAGGTGGCCTTTCGGCTCCCTCCACGAGAGAGGCACACTCCTCTCGCTGCCCGAAAACCAAACTGGTGCCCTCGCCTCCGGGCCCACGCGAGAGCAAAGAGTCTCCTTCTTTACCTCTCCTCCTTCCCGAAGTGGCTTTTGTCTGCTCGGCCGAAGCGACAAAAAAATAACGCGCTGCGAGGAGAGATCGTGGGCTCTTCTCTCTCGAACGAGAACTTAAAACGTTCTTTAACCTTTGAGTGGTATCCTCCGAGAGTATATACTTGAGACGGACCCTTCGTTATCGTGGACGGGCGTCGCGCCGAGACAAGAACAACTCAAAACTCATCCAAGTATAAAGATACGGAGACCACATATTTTTATCGTGCGTATTTTTATTGGGAATATTATTAATAATTGACAGAAAAATATATTAATAATAGTTGGTCGAAAATAAATGGAGGAACTGCGATAAAAGATGGTTCGCAGCGTTTCAACAGTGCGAATAGAGGTAGGAGAGGACTGGGTCGCATTGGATACACAAGGATATAATCGCGAAAGACTCGGGGGCGCGCACGTGTGTCAGGACACGTTGCATTATTATGATATAAGACCCGCGTGGTCTGCATAAAGCAACGTGCCGCTGTTCGGACAGTCAGCTCGGCACGCTGCCGAGAGCGTTCCTCGGAATATACGGCGCCACATTACCGTCAGCGCCTGGCTTCTACGATCCCGCCGTTGATCGCTCTTCGCAGCGGTGCCTCAGATAATTTAGCTCTAAGAAGATCGCACAATGGTCGCGGACGTGAAATATACCGCGCGGACCGCCACGTGTAATTCCTCGCGCCCACGCGAGACGGAACGTTTCCTACTGAGTTATACATTCGACGTTCCGTCGTTTATACCTGCAACGTAAAACTTTATACGTCGACTGGCGCGAACGCTAAAGTCGATTTTCTGTCGCGCGGACGGCGCGTAAATGCGCGACGAGGAACTGACGCATTGTTAATCTTAACAGCGACACGCGCTTACGTAAACCTTGTCGTGTGCTCCGGACGGGCCTTGCCTCGAACCGAGATTCTTATCGTCGCCGTTTTACATCCATTTATTAACGTCGAGCATTAAAGCTTTCCCGCGCGCCTTTCGATGGCGCCGTATCACGTGATGCTGACGACGACATAGTCTTATTTCATTGCCGCAGGATATGATCCCTGATAAAAGCGCGCGCCTTCTCTGATTCCTCGACGCGATCTCGTGTCTCTCTCTCTGCGATCGACACCGCGTCCAATTTTACGTGCGCGCCAGATCGTCGTAAAATTTCATACTTTTCGCAGACGGAGAAAAAATAGTCTCTCGCGAGAGTACGAATGCAAGGGGTGTACCGAGAGTAGTAGAGAGAAAAAGGAGAGAAGGAGGAACGGGGAAGGAGAGTGATCGACGAAGATGGAGATGGTCCCTAAGTTCCCGCTTCCCGCCCACGCGGCCAGACAGAATAAAACTACTCGAGGACGGTCGTAAGTACAGAGGAAGTACGCGCCTCGTGCCGGTTTCTCGAGGAGAAACTACGAGCGCGTGGGGAGGAATCGACGAGCGAGAGCAGGATGAGAATGAGAGCCGTGACGATAGAACCTCGGGGCAGCCGCAAGGGACGTGAGGAGGAGGGGGAGGGGGAGGATGAAGAGCCGCGGCGTGCTGGCCTACGCCACGTAACGCTGTTTTACAGCTTCTTCGGTCCAGTTGTTACGTTAATGTCCTCATATACTCGGCGTGGGCGCGACCGATCCGCGACACGACCGGACATTACTTCGCGTGCCACGCAATTGCGTGCGAAGGGCCTTAAGTTGCGATTTACGAGGCGACGGCATAAAGACGGACGGAGGTGAGAGAGCAATTTATTCTGGGACAACATCCCCTCGGGCCGAGATGATGATACTTGCGGTACGTACACGGAACTTTCTGAAGGGTCTGCGATTTCATATCGTATATGGTATATTTCTAATTCCCGTTTGTTATAACACGCATAACGTGCAACTAGTCTACGATCGATCGCGGGAAGTAGGGGTAGTAGTAGGTTTTTTTAATGCAACGGCGGATGTATTTAGGTTCATCTGGATTCAGAATAGGGCTTGGGCCCTAACGCTGCAACCTGCCGTGGGCCGTTCCGAGCCTCCTCGCCCACGCGTTGATACTTAGCGGCAGTCCTGCTGCCGCAAAGACGGTTATTAACGATTATTACGTTCCGGCTATTCGCCGATGAAAAAGCTGCGCCGAACGTCGATAGACGGTCCGTGTGAGCGTCGTTTGCAGCGAGCGCGGAGATTCGAGCGCGGTGACGAGAGATTTATTCTCCGGCGCGGCGAAATAAATAAAGTTTCGAGTTTATACGCGGGGCAAGCAACGGGGGAGACTGATGGCTAATTACCGAGACTTTACGCAGCTAGAGAAGGGTGATTACCCGCAGGATGTACGTATTGCCTAAACGGATTGTAAATTTCACCGAAGTCGACCCTGCGTGACCCACCCTCTACCGGATACGTTCTTAATTTTATGCTTTCCTTTGATACTTCCGATGCCTGCGAATAATAGGCGTATTAATAATTTAGTATGCGATGTGTGGCAGAGTAAGGGTGACACGTAAATTATCTGATGTGGCTGTTGTGACTGGATTTACGAGACGATTTTTTCGCACATTTATTCGTTATGTCTAAAATCTATATTTGCTCCACAGAATTTGATTTTTCTTGATTTTTCATTACAATGAGCAATGGATCGTAACATATCCGTCGCATCACTTTATGTGGGATTTTTAACTTTCTCATGTCGCTTTATGTCGTTTTTATAAGTTTTATTGTGCATTGCTGCGTTCCAATCTTTATTCAAGTATCTTGATAGTATCGAAATATCATTTTCTATTTCATTTTTAACTAATAATAAGAGCGAAGTTGCTACAGACCTCGAAAACCGGGAAAAGCCAAGGGAAAATGTAAAAGTT
>NW_017305569.1:574903-579657 GCF_001594115.1 Trachymyrmex septentrionalis | reverse complement strand
TATTATATATATATATATATATATATATACCTGACGTTTATAGTCAAAACTTGCACATTTTAAACGATTTTAACAAAATAATTAAAATTTATATTTTATTCAGTATTTTTATTTGATCCCTCTTTTTTGTCGTGCATTCATTTTTCAAAAACTAATTAATTTTTTGCCCGCTTGAATTCGCACCCAAAATTTTACTATGCTATTAAGTTTTTTTCGCGTTGTTTTTAATAATATAGACTAGCTTTCCTTGAACAATCCTTGAATCTCTAAATGTGTTGAAACTGATATATTTTATATTAGCCATGGAAAATTTTTCACTTTTATCTGGAAAATCTGGAGAAGTCAGGAAATTTTAAAATTCATTTTCTGTGGCAACCCTAAAGAGTCTTCATTCAAGATTCTTCGTGGCTTTCACTCGCGTTGAGAGATATATTTTATTTCGAAGAAGCTATACACACATACGTAGCAACTATGTATAAATAATTTTTCGTATGTATTCAGCAAAGCAGGTGAGGGTCTCTACGAGGATACTTTTCGAGATCAGGTATATTTCGAGCGCCAACTTCCTTACCTCTCGGCTCTCGAATCACTCGTGATGAAACACGGCAGGGACCGGCAACACCGCGCGTCCCGTGTTTTCCGCCCCACCCACTCTTTGTTTCCATAAATCACGACCCGGCAGAGTTCCATTCGAGAATGGGCAGGTGCTCCTGCACCCACTGTCACGCTCCGTGCACCCGCAACTCTTCCTTCTCCACCTCCGCCTCGTCCTCGTCCTATTCGAATCCAGCCTTCTCCGCTCTCTTCCTTCTCTCATCCTCTCGCCTGCGCCCGTTCTCCTTTAAGTGCTTTTTTATACGTGGTTTCGCCGTTTTTCTCTCGACTTGTATTTTTTTTCCTCCCGTTTCGCCCAACAGCGTCCCCCCCCTCTCCCCCCCCCGCACCGTTCCCGTCCCCAGCGCGCGCCTTTACTTTTAGGCTCTCCGGCGTAATTACCGCGTCTTGCGGTTTGCTAGCGGTTTGTCGGTGGGACCTACAGGTGGTCCCTCGTGGAAATCGTTCTAGGTAATATTCAGGGAACACGAGACAGTGCCACTCCTTCGTCTTTGCCAGCCGCGGCTAATACCTCGGGATCGCTTCGCGAAAATTTGCGATAACCGACTATCACCTGCAAGTCTAATCACTTCTCGGAAGGTGTCCTCTGCGGTTTTGCTATTCCGTCGCGCGGAACGAATCACGAGCGATTAAAAAGGAATCGAACTTTCGAAAGTAGTCGTATTAGCGTTTCGTAACTCAACAGAAAATGCATAAAAGCAAAAATATGAGTAAATAAATCCAGAAAATGTATCGTTAATATAAATTTGTTTATACAATTAGTAGAAGATTATTCGATGATGGCTGCGAATGTATTTCTTATTCGTAATAATATATTGTATATTTGTTAACACTTTGCAAGGGAATTTAACGATGAAATGATTTTACATATTTTGGATGTAATCTTATTTTGAAAATTTATTTCTACTAGTTTAGCTTAATACATACTACGATTGCTTGACTCATCTTGTATTTAACGAACTATTTTCCAATACCAATCAAATATAATTGGCATTTCAACACGTTGGCGACTTGAAATACCCCGATTCGTATCGGTTACCGATCGCATTCTCGGTTCATTCGTCGCACTCGAGTCGACCGATTGCATTTCGTTCGAACTCGCAGAGCGTTCACGGACAGGTGGCATCGATTACCGTGGCATGTGCTCCGAAACTTCCGCGATTTTTTTACCTCGGGGAGGTAATAAGGGTACACGCACGTAATCCACACGCGCGTGTAAATATAGCACCGCCAGAGTAATCTCGCCAAGGAACGAGGGGGCTGGTCGATTTACGTCGAGAGGAAACGCTCGCGTTTGGTACGTGTCCAGTTCGATACGACGGGTTAATACTGGGAATAAAGATATTGATAAAGTGCGATGCTGCAGAAATTTTACTGCAGATTTTTTACGGTAGATATTTCCATTCGCTGGTGGTGGCATCCCGTAGATAGAAATTTCACGAACACGTTTTTGATGACGCCATTCGCGCATCATTATTTCGCGGCGTTACAGCCACCAACTATTTCAGACAGTATAATTGCTCGATAGTGCAATTGTTTTCGATTGGATTTGCATCAGGAGACTGTTGGCCAGTCTAAAATTGTGATACCAGGCAGCGAAACTATAGTCGTCAGGATGTAATGGACAACAACACGCTGGAGACTGGATGATATAAGCAATGACGAAATAGGCTATCGAACGTACTTTAAAACGATATATATATGTATATATACATTGAAAAAAATTTCTGATTGAAAATGGACGAATCAGAAATTTCTGATTGAATCTATCAGAATTTTAGTTGAGAATCGCCAGAATTCTGATTTAGTACTTCTGGTAAAATTTACTAGAATTCTTATTTTTATCAGAATAATTATATTAATCAGAATTCTAGTTGGGATAACTAAAATTCTAATAGACTTAACCAGAAAATTCGGATTCATCCGTTTTTCACCAGAATTACTGTTTAATTCAATCAGACCATTTTTCTTAATGTATAAATTTTGCAAATACGATATATGTGCTGTAGCGGGACAGATGTACGATTTTTTGGCTTGAAATATTGAAAAGAAAAATTGATATACCATTGTACAGTGCGAAAAAAAGACAATAGTATTAGTCTGAGAAGTGATGCCAGACGTGCTATTACCTAAAAATTACTTCAGTACGAATCAGATTGCTACATTCAAGTGGGCGGACAGACATCACGTTCCCAACGGCTGTCTGCACCTTTTCATTGCAAACGTGTCTAAAACGCGTGAAAGATCGGGAGCCTACTACTCGACGCGCGGAGTATCACGAAGGCGTTTCGTGAAAAGGGGAGGTGAGGGGAGGCTGGTCGGATTTGGCGGGTAACCTCGATATAAAGAAAGAGCGTTTCTACTCGCGAGTCATCGGTGGGGCTCGACGGACGTGCAGACGCGATGCACTTTGACTTTTACGCCGAAATAAACGTTTTATAATGATGCTGCAGTATCTCGGGAACTCGTTTCGTCCATTAGTCGACGGTGCACCTGTAGCGTGAAGCGAGTGTGGGGGTGTACGCTCCGAGAAAGGGTTGGATTGCCGGGGATCGACCCTCTAATTTGTAGCTTCCCGAGACGGACCTCCCCTCGGCCCGTTCAGGCCCGCTCGGGGTCAAAGCTTCAAATATAGCTCTTTAGCTACCTCTGACCGGATGTGGTCCGTAAAAAAGATAAATCGTATCTTTGGAGAATATAATCTCACGTGCTTATATAATAGTAATTTAAAAATATGAAACTATTTCTTATATTATTATTCTTAACTATTTTTGTTATAATCACGTATGTGTTAGATATTCTCTAATCAATGAATTATTTATGTTAGATCTTGAAATAATATATCAAGAAACCGGTTTCGCAAAGTGCAGCGAAATTCCTGCTAATAGGTCATCGAGTGTTCCCTCCAGCGATAATTTCTCTGTCTTTTTTTTTTTCTCGTAAGGAAAGTCCGGTGGCGATAACCTCGTGATGTACGGCCACGATCGCGCGGCAGCTAACGATTTCATACTTCGACACGAATCTTTCACGCGGCGCGAAACGCGTATCGGTTGAAGAGGAAAAGACTCTTACTCTCTCCATTCTTCGTCATTGCGTCGCGCGCTGCGGCGAAGCTGAATTCGTAAAAGAATTCGGGAATTTATTACGCGACCGTATTTACTGCTCGACCGGTATGAATATTCAGCCGACTTTATTTCACGTGCTCGCCGCTTCCTCGTGCGTGGCCAGGTCAAGGGTTAATGAAACTCGCCGAAAAAAATGGAAATAAGATGCCCGCTGCTCTCTCTCTCTCTCTCTCTCTCTCTTTTGCCGCGGCGTCATCAGCCCTCGAAAGCCGCTCGTCCGCGGTGCATTGTAGGTCGATAAAAATATCCGAAAGCGCAAATTAGAGGCCCCGCTATGCTCGGCGAATTTGCCAGGCAACCTTTCACGTGGGTCTCGTACATGGCTCGATCTCGTAATGACCCAAGGTACTTTCTACGAAATTTTTGTGCGGACCAGATATATTGACGCTTTGATTCTTGAAAGATTATCGAACGATTAAGTAAAATTTTAATCTGTTTTTTTTTTCTTTTTTTTTTTAAATTAAGTTTGTCATACGATAACGAGTGTTTTGCTGTTGGCGATTGAAAAATTCGATGGACGAGATACACTTTAATTTAAGTGTGCAATTGATGGGATAATTAGAGCAATTATATTTTTCTAATAAATAAACGAGCGATCGACTGTGACGGCCACAGTCTTATCGATACACAGCACAAATTTTTCTTGGTATTGCAAGTACAACTAGTAGAAAGAAGGTCGAGAAGTCGTTCGATTAAAATTATCGCAGCTCAACAGGGATTTATGCAACGTGCGCACGCACGCACGCGTGTACTTGAAGAAGGCAGGTGCGTATAATACGACACGTTCTCGGCGAGTGCCATCTGGCAAGGTAGCGTTTCCGCAACCGGAAGCAGGATGTAAAACGATGCTAATTGATAAGTAGTGAAATCGTCGGAGTTGAGTGCACGAGAGGCGTTCAATTTAACGGACAAACACGTGACTAATTTGTTTGTGTAAGTATATAGAAACGTCGTGTAAAAAATTCATTTAAAAAAAGTTGGGAATACATCTGGGAAATCACGGTCTAATACAAG
>NW_017305569.1:553743-574803 GCF_001594115.1 Trachymyrmex septentrionalis | reverse complement strand
TTTGTGTAAGTATATAGAAACGTCGTGTAAAAAATTCATTTAAAAAAAAGTTGGGAATACATCTGGGAAATCACGGTCTAATATACTTTTACGAAACACGATAATCAATTTTATTGAATCAATTATAGACTTCAATAAAATGCAAAAGAAATATATTTAATAACACAAACTATAGAAATCAAAGTCCTAAACGGTCTAGTTGGATCTTAATGAAACTCGCTTGTATGATTCTTGTGTGAATTTATATATAACACTACGTATGTAGTCCCCAGAAACGCGCGCCGAAATGATTTTTTCGTCGACGTCTTGAAACGCTAATTCTACTAAATTATCGCAGTAATATCGCGAGTTAAATTGACTAAATTTAACAAATTTTTGATGCTTATTTGTATCTTCGGAACGATCTTAATAATGTTGAATGACATATTAAAATCTATAAATAATTAATTCTTATTGCGAAAAATATTACCTCGGTCGGGAGTCGAACACTCGGATCTCTTGCTTTAATTTAAAATATATTTAAATTAATTGCCGTCACACAATGTCATGTTATATCGTATGAAATATCGTTCGAAATTTTAATTTGTACACCTAATTAGGTTTGGCAAATACTTAACAAATATTCTGCTGAAATGTTTGTAAGTTCAAACATGAATGCAGTTGCGATCGTAAAATTCCATCTCGCTGTCTCGCAGTGACGATTTTTAAATACTCTTTTGTCCACGCTTTAGATCGTGAAAGTGATCATACCGCGGGCATGAAAAGAGAGAAAACATTCGGAAAGTTATATTGCACGATTAATGATTTACGTTTCTAATAAAGTCCTCCGAATTAACATAATACCTCGACTAGATCGTTCGATTTTGTAATCGCTTTCCCGTATTTAACTCTGCAATAATATAACGTGATTTATTGTCACACGCTCAGTCGAATCCATTTCAGAGAATTTTTCTAAATGGCGGCTACCTCTAAGCCTTTGAATTCTTTAAGATTATTTTGAGTTGCCTTTTTTTCTAATAAATCTATTTAATCCTACGCGATTGTGTCCGGTATGATTTGTTATTTTACAGATAGGAGAAGTTCTCTTTTTGTGTATTAGTTCTTGAGTGTGTTGATGAAAAGTACAGACCAGATGAGGTTGTTACCGCCTCCACTTTCCGGGTCGCGTAGATAATGCAACATGATTTATATCCACCTTGAACGTTGCAACGTGTATATGCTACAAGTTACCTGTAAAGAATTCTATCACCGTGTGTAGATATCGGTAATAGGCGTGTTAATTATCTTATATTATTTTAATTTTATGTAGAAAGTTATATTATAGAGCTGTTTATAAAATTTACCATTCGATTTATAGCTGTAACTTTTATTTATTCGGATACTACATCGTCGTATATTGTCGTTATTTGGTTTGTGCAAAAAAAAATTCGAAGAAACGATTTAACAGTTATCATCTTAAAATTTCATACACCGCAAAGAATCGCCGGAACAAATCGGCTGATGCGTGCAATCATCAACAAGCGATGGAATTAATGAAATCCGTATCTGCTCATTTCTCACTTTTCTTACGGTCGAAATCGCGTTTAACGATGTAAATAAAGTGTCGCCCGTAAAATAACAATTAAATGGTGATATACGGCCGGTGAGGGTTGAAAGTCGCCGCTCGAGACGTATCTGTTGGCGCAATACCGTTATAATTTTTGTTCGAGGCGAGGTAGAGCATATTCAGCGCATTAATGTCAATGCACGTTCTTTGGCAGCTTATTCCATGATCCAAAATTTAATCCTACGATTTACCTGCCAATGCGGCTTTCGACGCGCTGCGCCGCCATTAAAAAGTTCTACACCTTTAATATTACGTATAAAACGCGCGAAAGAATTTATTTCCCCTGTATTTATTCGACACCATCTTAAAGAGGGTTTCTTTGACTCTTGGAAACGTCACATTCTCATTGCGGGTATTATATCCGTATTTAACGGGCGTGCTGTTTTGTGGAAGCCGCACGGTGGAACGGCGACGAAAACATATATCTGGGGGGAGAGCAAGGTAGAATCAGCAGGAATGGAATAAGTAGTGGTAAGAAAATCGACGCCGGACTTTCAGCTTACCGGTCGCCGACTAATTAGACGTAATTAAATCCGCGGAGGTCCGTTCGCGTCTGCTTCTGTGTCAGGCGGATAATGAAAATCCCGCAGTGCTTATGGGTCGCGAGGAATATATATTGTGTAAAACAAAAGACTAATTCAAATTGGCTCTTGAAATGTTAAAACAAAATAAAAAATAGAATAAAAAACGGGCAATTAAGAGCCGTTACATACACTGCCAGACATGGTAATCCGTGAGACTTACTTGCTGCACTCGATTTCTACTACGTCGTGAACATTAGATTGCAAACATTACTATGATTGGGGATTGCTGAAGATGGTGCTTGAATACAGCCGATACGTTCAACGAAAAACTGTTTTGTATATAATATTATGTAATAGATCAATAGATACAATTGAAATATATGTGCGTATGATATTCGCACCAATTACCGCGTATTAAGGCTCTTAATTTTTAATTTTTAATTAAGGCCCGTTTTTTATACTATTTTTTATTTGTTTACAATTGTGTAACCTTGATTCCATGAAAATTCTATACTATCTCTTATGAATTTAGAATAAGCGGAAAATTCTTTGATTTTCTTATGACGTGAGAATATATTTATGAAGAATATTTATGATGAATATTTTGTATTTGTAATTTTGATATTTAATAAGAGTTCTCAATAATTTTCCAGAAAAAATACAATTTTTTAATAACTACACTAAGAATAAATGTTCTGCTTCTACCAATAAGAAGTATAAACAAAACAGATTTTGATCACATGAATAAAAAATTTTTATTAAATGAATTTCTCGTTATTTTGATTAGAATGTTTGATTTAACTGTAAATATCTGACTTGTACCTTTCTGATAGAATCTATGAGAATTTTAATCTTCAATTAATATAACAAAACTTTTTTTCAGTATACTTGTAATTTATGATGAAATATTCAATATGCTAAATATCTAGATATTAAAAATGTAAAAAAGGCGTCAAGTATATTTTTAAATATTTTTACGAAAAATTATTTTAAATATAATATATTAAAAAACATAATAAAAAGAAACAAAAATAATGTTATAGAAAAGAATTAAGTTGAAATGTTTTCATGATAGAGAGATTCCATAAAAAAGAAGTGAAATTAAAGTAATATTTCAGTATATTTATTAAAAATAGTCCCACAGAACACAGTTCTCCGAGCGGCATCTTAATTGAAGACGTCCTTTGGACGTCCTTTATAACTGTGTTGTATGGGACTAACTTCTCACAATCATAATAGACTTAATACAAAATACGAAAGAATAAAGTTTAATACATTGAAATAAGAAAACGAAGTTTCACAATAAATAACGTAACGAGAGGCATCGAAAAGAAAAAAAGAGGTTTTTACATACATCGATAACAAATAGAAAATTTAATAAATATACCGGAAATATTATTTGGATTTCACTTCTTTTTTTGTGGCACTACCTTTGTTTTTTGTTACGTTTTTGAATATCTTTGTTTCGATGTGTTTACATAAAACACAAAATGATGCAAAATGGGGGTCATAATTATTTTTAACTAATTTATTTAATGTAAATAGTCGTTGACGATTACGTATGACTTTGGCAGTGTAATAAATAATAAATGTTTGTTATTAACGCATAATTATTTTTTTTTATATAACTTACAGTTAAATGTAAATATAATAGGTGAGCGAAAAATACAAAATATATGACGATTGTTAATATGTAAATTACTTTAAAATTAAGAAAAAATTATGATGTCCTTATTGCGTAGTATTTTTCGCTTGTTAAAAGGTATCCGCTAGAATGTGAAATTCCAGAATTTTTCTTATCTTTCTGTCCACCGCTATAGCACAATTAATTTGGTAAATTACATGAAGCAAGCGAAATCGAGGGCCCAAAGGCGGATCATTAGTTGGAGAAACGATCCTACACTAAATATGGTAGTCATTGAAAACGATTCGTCTGTAATTTAAAATAAAGTTTGAAAAAAATATTGAATAAATTCTATGAAAACATGGATTTGTCTCTTATAAAATTTTGAGTCGTTTATGACGTTTTTGCATTCACCTAATTCAATTTTTATTTAAAATTATCGGAAAATTCCGTATCCACATTTATTACATGATACGTTACCAAATTTATCATTTTTATTAGATATATATATTTAAACGTATACATATTTTTTTAGCGTGGGTGATAAAAGCAAAATATTTATTTTACACATCATGTTGTTTGCTCCATAATAGCGTTTTTCATTGTCACACATATTATCGTGGATTATTCTCATTTCCGTCGGCCAGCACATCCAGCTTTGGATCCGACGCGTAAATTCGCGCCGCTTCTGTACGGTGTGCGCGTAGAGAGTGGTCCGGCCAATTAAAAAGGAACATACTCGGAATCCCAGGGTTTCTCCGTTCCTTTGATCGCCAGCCGACGACGCAGAAAATTAATTCGGCAAATTACGTGGCACGGATAAGCGGGCGAGAGCCGGGCAACGGCGGGGTCATGGGGCTTCCATGATTCGCCGTAGCCGTGTCAGCGGCTCTCGTGTATTCGCATCTGCGAGCCTTTAACGATATGGAAGGTTACGCCGCATAACCGTCGGCTATCCGAAGTGCTCGAGTAACATTCCGAACATCCCACGAATGGTCACGCGATATTCCTCGGGGTCCGGAACATTCGTTTCTATAAGACGGTTGCATTATCCTGGAATCCACCCGACGAATCGTCCTTTCCCACGAAGGATCCCTTCTCGCGTCCCCTTCATTCTCCGACTCACCGCTCTCTACCTTCTTTAACCACGGTCTGGCGTGCCCTTGCCGAAGAGAATTCGCGTGTGCATAACTCCCCGTCATCCGATTAATTATCCGGTGTCTAATTGCCGCAATAATTATGAGTACGCAAAACGAGTAATAAAACGTAATCGTGCGTATGCATCCAGCTTTGAGTCGTGGTTTATGTCTCCCGATTCGAGCGCCGAACAGCAAGACACTTGGGATCTTGTTTCCATACTTAATCTATTATAGAATTCAAAATAATTAATATGATAGCAAATATTGGTAGAGTCGCTAATCTAAAAATGCATTTCTTTACATTCTGTGTACGTTCTAATGTACACCAAATTTGAAGACACTATTTATTGAAATTATTCAATTCTATCAACGTTCTGAGATTTGATGTATATGCAATAATGTATGTTGGGAAAGTCGAAATTTTGAAAAAAAAATTAATTTTTTAGTGATGAATTAAAGTATGAATTGAATTAAAAAAATTTTTTTTTAACATCATTCCAATAAAATTGTATAATAATATAATTATATAAATCTGAAGGGGTTAAAAATTAGGAAATGTTAAAAATAAAACATGTTTATGTGCGAATTTATTGTTTGTTTTATTTTTCGAAGTTTTACATAATAGAATATCAATGACTTGCCAGGATTGATTAAACAGAAACTGTATCGTTACTTTTTATAATTTATTGTCACATTTTTTAAATTCTGGTTGCGCACTGTAATGAATCTTTTAGACAAGAAAAATGGGAAAAAGAAGGAAAAAATTATCAGCGGTGCGGTATGCGTAGTAAAATTTGTAGAGAAGTCGGACGAACACTGCCTCTCGTAAAGCATTCAGCTGGAAAGTACGAATGCCTGCGATGCCGAAAAAGAAAGAAGCGAGGATCCTTCGTCTTTTTGAGCGAGCATAATTTTCAGCGGCATCGGCATCTTTTTCGTTGATGGGCAAACCATCATAAATAAATGCCGTTTTTACGGCTGCCAAATTGGGCATTTAAAGTACATTCGGATTTTACTGGCAGCAGGGAGCAGCGCGTTTTCTACGTCGTGACCCTTCGACGGGAGCGTATCAACCTCTGGCGCCACTGAAACGAGGATTCCAATCTGCAAAAAGGCAATCGCAAGTGTCGTTCGATCCAAACTTTCGAATCTCCATATCGCGTTTATTGAACCGCTGAGTGCAAAAATTTGTTTTTCCTAAATCATTTGAATTCAATCTTAGGACGTAGACCGTTTTGATTTTGTCGATTGTAGCGATTTTTTAATTTTACGATACTTGCAATATTTATAAATAATATAAGTTGCCTATATAAACCTTCACGGTAATTAGTGCGTTAATAATACGTATAAGACGATAAAATATAATTTGCGAACAATTAGAATACATTTACCAACGATGTTGTAAGTCATTTTGACTTTGGATTTGATTCCTCTTTAAAAGTCAAGTAAACGGAAAGAATGGTTTTATTGAAATATCTAAAAATTTAGATACGGATCTGAAAATAATTTTATTGGACTATCCAAATAATTAGAGAATCCTGAAGTTGATTACTAGAATGTCAAACTTTTTACAGTATTGTTTAGCATGCTTGGACTTTCTACATATTTTATTTTCAACAAAATTATTTTCACAGATTCTGTATGTCGCTAAATTTTTAGACATAAATTTTCAACAATTCTTTCCATGTATAAATTTACACAATAAAAGTGTAAGGGAGCACACAAAAATTTCTCACGGTGGAGAAATACATTTAGTTTATTTTTGATCGCATGACTACTGATTTGGCACATTGTACGAAACCCTCAGATAGAACCTCGTTTCTCTGATTTCGCTCCGCCATTTGCCGGAGGCACCAATTTCTGGCGAACGAAATAATACCTGTAACGCATTGGCCTGCGTCGTATCGTAATCATCCAGAATCATCCATGAAAAGAAACAGTGTCTGTCTGACAGTGTCGTTGCGGTACGACGATCGCAGAGTTTAAGCACCTTAAATGACAAAGATTATATTTCGCGACGTCATTCTCAATAATTTCTTGATCAAAATGCAAATCAGAATCATTGCGGCCGCTTTAGACGTTACTTCAAGTACGTTCATTTACACGCTGTGCGTCTATATTAAATATAATAAAAAGTTACTGAAGAGATAATAAGATGCTTTACGTTATAAACGCCGAGATTGCCCTTGCAGCGAGAAAATTGCCGCGCTTGTTCGGCAAGAACGTCACTTAAACTGAGTTTATACCTCGGGCTATCTTTCTTGTGCGTCCAAATATAAAACGCATTCGATGCAGCGCACCTTGCGGGGTCCTGCATCGTAAAATTCCTCGCGGTGAAACTTACAAGCTTGCTTAGATCAGACCAACCGCTGCCGTTTAGACGAGAAAAAGGGTAACAACTTGTAAGTTCTAGTCTCGTCTATTTTTAACGATCAACAAGACTCGATGGCTGCACAAAAAGGATAGGAAGAAGAACGGAGCGAGATAGACGTCGCGAATCCTCACAGTGGCGCGTGCATTGCGATCTGCATCTCAAATCGGCGGGGTCCGATCGTTATTCGCATTCTACGCTTACATTCTAATGAAACGTTTGTACGCGCGTACGCGCGTAATGATGCGTTTCTACGCTTTGCGAGCGAAAGGAGATGCGGCCGTGGAAAAATCGCCGCGTGCGTGCGATCAAGCGCGAGTGCACCAAGCACAGAATCGGCCGAGTGCTGGCCGGCCGTGAATCCGTCGTGGGGATGAGGTGGATAATAACGGGCGCGCGGACGATCCAGGATCGTGTGCAGGCGCCCTTCGGGAGAAAGAGCCCCGGCGACATGGAAGACGCGTTCGACGCGGCGAGGCGGCCACCGGCTCTCGTTTGATGCGCCACGAATGAAAGATAATCGCCGCGCTTCGGGCGACGAAGGCGTCCACGCTCGGCGAGCGAGGCACACGCTCCGCCACGCTTCGTCATCCCCACCCGCGCCTTAAGGCACCTTCGCAAGTGTCCGTTCGTTTGATGGCCTTGTTTGGCAATAAGAGCCAGCAAGTGACGCGGTCGCATCGATGAAATCCGTTTCTTCGGCCTTTCGCCTTTTGTAATCGACATACGGCAATGTGACAATTTCACAGATTTCAAGACTGAATTTTGTCTTATTGTTAGACACAAATCTTATTTGTGGAATACTGTTATTTCCTTTAGTAAATATATATTTTTAATATATAATATAATCTCAATCTCTATTATACCTCTGGAAATCTGGATCAGTGAATATCAATTTCAAGTATTCTTTTGGGTAATCAGTGAATTCACAGTGAAATTTATTTTAAAAAATCAATAAAGTGTGAAATTTTTAATCTAGTACCTAATCTTGTTGTAATATAAATTTAATATGGTATTGAAACTGATGTATAAATATCGATATTTTAATTTAATGCTCAATCCTTTTCTCTTTCAGTTAAATTTCAGATTTAGAGAGTAATTTCAATCTTCCTTTTTTTATGTTGCAGGTAGATCTATGGAGGACAGTGTTGATCAATTTTGGTGAGTCAAGAGTCAAATTATACATGGTATGTGCAATTTTTTATTGGATCAACTCCGCTATTTTTTTAACATGAATTATATTTTATTGATGCACCAATTATTTTTATAGAGCAAGTCATGCGATATGACAAGTAATTCGATCGTGGCTACGCGAATTATTTTCCGGTAATGCACTTGGCCGCAAGGCGCTCATTACCCTTGTGCTAATGTACGGTCTCTTGATTTTAACGTTCCTGCCTGTTGGAAACTTTACGTTCTTCGGTTCCATCAGACTTTATGCGTGTTACGGGTGCGTTGTCTTACCGGTTCGTTAGCGACAGGTTCCACCTTGCGTCTTCACTGCGAAGAGAAAGAGGCGAATTATCTTGCTCGTCGCCACATCTGCTTCTGTTTTATTCGTTAAGATTTTGTAGTATAACCGTCGCTATAGATTTTAGCAAATATTTTCAGTACTTTTATTCTTACACACCTTCGCTCGAACACACATAACACAACTGAAAACAGGTAACTTGTGACTGGTAATATAAATTGGACGTGTTACAAGAAGAAATCAAATTTTAATCTTTCGAACGGATTTTGTAGATATAATCAATTTTTGCTACAATTAGAATGAAATTATTTGTTATTAAATGCGAGGTAAAAATTTATATTTCTTGTATATTAGATATTTATTTTCTAGAAAAAAATATCACAGCTTACTTATACATTTGTTACATTAGTGAGAACGTATTGCTTTAAGTAATCAGAGTTTTTTATTGATGACTTATAAAATAATGTTATGTGATTTTTTTTTAGATTAATCGATAACTATTAATTAGGTCGTGTTTTTCAGCTATCGATTTAACATATGTAGGAATTTTATGGCGCGAAAGATCCACGTCGAAAATATTCCGGCAAAACAACGAACTCCGTTATATTTATGTGTTTTGCCTGTAATGTGCGGGTTTTTTTTTTTCTGCGCGGCTGCCTCGAGGAGATTACGCGAGTCCTCATTTCGCCAGGCGCGGGGTTTCAAGAACATTTTACTCCTTACCTTAATCTCGGCAAGTCACGTTCCACCACCGTTTACCCACGCAATTTCATGCGCAATTTTTTTTATTCACTTGAAGGCAAATGTATCGGAATACGTACGTCAACATCTTAAAATCGATACGGGATAAATATTGCCTTTCTCGTTTTGCATGAATAAACAAAAACGTCCGGTATCGCGACCGATTAACGGAATAACAATCAGAGGCTAGTGATCAACCCTTGCGGGAAAGGGGGCCAGAAAATGTATTGCCGTTACACCGCTGACGTTAACGCTTGATCGAGACATTTTTTTTTTTTCGCGAAGAAATTTACTGCACGCCACGGTGGACGCGAACCCCGCACATACGGCATGTGTGTGTGTGTGTGTGTGTATGTGTGTGTGTGTGTGTGTAGGAGAACACCGGCGGCCACAACGTGCGTGTCCAGCCTCCACGGGGCGACCCAGTCGTTACGACTTCACGCTGACTTTTGCACGCACAAACTTGCGGGGTCGCCACGAGCGTTCGTGCAAATGAAACGTGGAACGCCACGAGTCCTCCCGCTAAAGCGAGGAGGTAGGGCCGGGCAGGCGGCAAAACGCGAGCGAGTAAGAGCTGCCTCGAGCTGATCCAGTAAAATTGCGTAGGCAGATTGCTCGAGTTGTTATCCCTGCCCATTACTCGCGCGCGTAGCACTTGGAGCGATCGGCCGAGCCAGAAATCAAGGCTCGATCGCGAGATTCCTCGGCTTTCACTCGCCGTTCCTGGGCGATAGTAATTTCTTTCGAGTCGTTTCCCGTCGAAGGTACCGAATATTTTGATTATCGACGCCCGTTCCCCGTTCCCAGTTCCCATAATGAAACGTTTGCGATCGCGCGATGCGAACAAGTTTGCGCTTATATACCGCGATGAGATGAGCGAAGGAATTCTTGTTTGTACGATGTGGGTATAATCATTTTTCCCATTCTCCCCCCCCCCCCCGTCGACAAAAATAGTAGATAATACGTTATTGCAATGAATAAATTATTCACTGCGAGGATATTTCTACAACTGCGGAATTGCTTTTTAGTACAATCTCATCTCGCGTTCAAAACGTTTTTCTTTTATTACCCAGGCGTTGTTGCGTGAAATACACAGCGGCTCAATCGCGAGAGGTGTCCGACGTGCGTTTCGTAACGCAGGCTCGCCGCAAATCCTCCGAAAATATCGCAACTCACGTTTCAGGAAAATGTGTGCGCTTTCTCTCGACAGGCGGTCCCGCTTTTGCGAAGCGCGCTGCTGCGACGCGACGCCCGCGTCGGCTTTCCCAGTTGCCCTCGGCGCGCCGGGGGTCCATCGCTCCGAGACTTTTGTCCTTTGTAATCTTGGCGAGAGAGGCGGCATCCTCCGGGATTAAGAGTAGGCCCAGTCGAGATCGTGCTGACGCCGGGCACGCGCTTCATGCTGCGAAATAACGGTACCGGCACCGCACCGCACCGCACCGCACCGCACCGCACCGCACGGACCGCCCGTCCGAGATTTTAAATCTCTCTTTCTCCGTCCCCTCCCTTTTTCATCTTGTCTCGGCATAACCGCACGCCGTATGGCGACCAGCAAAGCCAGCGGAAAGAGACGGGGGAGGAATTCCGCCGCACCTCCTCGCAACAGATTGTCATCTGCAGGTGGACCGGCACGACGCTGGTGAAAAAGTGGCGCAGCGGTTAATCGCTGCGGCGAATTCGCGGAAGAAGTCGCACGATCTCGAGAGAAAATCTTGGGTCGGGGAAGATTACTTTGAACAAAAGCGTATAAATATGTTTCCGAGATAGGTGTCTGCGTGAAAAGGACAGTTTTGAAGTATCTGAAGATTGTTAGATACAGATCTGAAAATATTTTGTTGGACTATCAAAATATTGTAGGACGTTTAAGCTGGTTGCTAGAATGCTCAAAAGCAATTTTTACAGCATGAGTCATAATCCTTGAGATCCTAACTGTAATTATTTTGATGGTTTGATAAAATTATTTTTAGATCTAACTAAATTTTTAGATACTTAACCAAAATCAGTTTTTCTATATAGAAATTGTATTCTTTCCTATATTCTGTATTTCGAAATTTTCTTTAAACGGAAAGATTCGAAAGAAAGTAGAAGAAAGATCCAAAATATGACGTTTTGTATTTTTCTAGTGAATTATCTAGATAACTGAATTACAAATAGGATTAATATTGACTTAGAGATAATTCGGGTATGTCACAAATATGTTACTGTGTACAGAAGCTTTTCTCTCTATCATTAAAATTCTCATCTGGTTGATAAAGTTTTATAATAAGTAGTTTGCCACCTATTTTAAACGCAGATAATAAAACTTAACGGAAAGTTTATGATCTCATTAAGTTAAATTACCGCGAATAAATAATCTCTGTTTCAAGATTTTTTTAATACCTGCGTGATAATGTAAGTGAGGAACAGGTTGCACGCCGTATAATGTCCTGCGGCGAAAATTTCGCTTAATTTATGAGAAATTGCACGTTTTCTTTTTTTTAATTAGCGGCCTTACGTAAGCGTCAATGCGTATCATTCTCGATAATTAAATATAATTGCCGAATTACGCTGCTCAGCGCCGATTTAAAGGACACGTGCTTAATTTCAATCCAGGTGGTGTAGTGTTTCCCGAAATTTCTGATCTTAAACTCTCGAAACTATTTAATTGTCTATTTTTACATCCGCGTAACTATTAAATATACATAAACTAATTTAGATCGAAGATTAACCGAGAAACTATAATAATAAAATTTAAATTATATAAACAATATCTTAATTTTGAGTTATGCGGTTGGAGTTTCTTGGTTTCTTTATTGAAAATTGTTAACCCACAAGTTGCTGCGTGTTTCGACCCATTCTGGTACGATAAATCTTGACCGCATTGTGGGATCTGCCTGCCAACGCGACGGACGGGTGTATCTTGATGGGTGCAATTATCCAAGGACGAATGAGGAAGCGGCAGGTGATCCCTGCTCGTAGAAGGTATTAGCAGATACACCGATTTCGTCAGGCCGGTCCGGAGACTGGTAAAAACCTAAACTAGCAAATGCCTAGGATCTTAGGATGTCGGCCGACGTCTGTACCCTTCGCCGATCCATCTGCGCCATTTTCGGCAGGTGAAACGGAATATCGCGAAATGCCAGAGGAGAAAAAGGATTCGGCTATTCGTAGTCGCCGGACCGAGACGAATTTTGCGGCAAGACTCTTTCTAGCGAAGCTTTGTCCAAACCGCAGGACCAGATCAATATATTTTTTTGGTATTTGATAGGTTAAATAGAGGAATAGGATGGGGGGTGGCTTGGCGAATCATCGAGATGCTAATCTCTCGCGAAAATGATCGAGATGAGGTTGGTCGAAAAGGCAAACTAGTAATTTTTATATTTATTTTAACGTCTTCGTCCTTTTTCGTGCCCGGTATTTCAGGTATCAAACGTCGCGGGCATCAAATGCAATACGTGTTTATAATTAAAGTATATGTTGTGTTGAAAAAAAAAAAAAAAAAATAGATATAAAGAAGTCGGTTACGATATAGCTGTATATGACAGATAAATAATACGTTGTGCCGTACGTCAAATAAATATTATCACGAGCATTCATGTTAATTCGTACCGCTGCTGCTTTATCAGCATGCTTTACGAGCTCATGCAGACTAGTTATAAATATCGTCCCTGTTATTTCTCTCGCACGTGGAATTAGAGCAGGAACACGCTCGACCGCGAATGCTTTACATTATAGTGCGGCAGGTGCCCCATTAAAGAATTCTTGAAACTAGTTCTACGCTCGCGTTGTTGCGTGCTTGCCCTCGCGATCCCCATTATTGGCGGATCGTCCGCGCGACGTTAAATGAATCAGCCACGACCGTTTGACGTTTCGCATCCGCGTCTCTAGCAGGCCCGACGGGGATTTCGTGGATTATGCGGGCCCTCAGGGTGCCAATTTTAACTCTTTACGCGCGCCCCGGTGTCATTATACGGAATACATTGCTCTGCGAAATCTTAATTGGCAATTACCATAATGCGGCTGTTCTAATTTGTTGCAAATTGCTTCGCGGTTGTTGAGAGACCGATCTATTTCGATCTTTAACGTGCGATTTATCTTGCAAGAAAAATTTTACATATATATGAATCAGCTATACTTGATACATTAGCGATTTACCGTTTTCTTTTTTTTTTAATTACATAATTCTGTTTCTCTCGTTGAAATCGTCTCTCTGTGAAATTGTCTAAAATATTTTCATGATATATTCGCGAGCACGAATAATGAAGATAAAGATACTATATAGCTGGAACATTTGTGAGAATTGCGATGTAATAACACGACAAAGAGGCACGTCAGAATAATTGCTGTTCTTACCTCTTACATTCCCCTACCTTTCATCTGCTATCGAGCAGATCGCCGCGCATGAATACTTTGCGAGTAAGTGGTCTGCGGAATTAAAGGAGACTCGCGTTAGTACCAATAATTTACACGCTGTGCGGGTCTTCTTACGGGCGCGATGAAGGGGAAAAAAAAAAATAATGGCGCGCAATCTCTCTTAACGTTCAGCTACAAATTACATTATCGTGGCAAATGGCCTATTACACGAATTCTCAATCTAGTTACTCCGGCTTGTTCCGCGTCTCAATTATTCGCACGGACAGTTCGCGGCTTCTGGAAGGTATTCTTCGACGAGACGAATAAACGCTTTCAATCTGTTTGCACTTTTCTTGCACGGGCGCATTATGATAGCCATCTTTTTAATTTTGCGTAATCAACGTGACGGTGCAATCTCGTGGCAATGCGATGCAACGGGTTTCACTGTCGTCCACATCATCAGAAAAGGTATTTCAATAATATAATCGTGACCGAGAAAAAGTTCTTAGCGACTCTCTCTCTTTTTACGAGTTTCTCTCGATTTCTTTCCTTCTTATTCCTTCATTAGGTGACGACATTAGTTGCTACATGTCTCGAAACGAATTGCACCACGATATTACGAAGGATCACGTTGGAATCTTTGATTTGTAAAATTATTTCTTTTCACTTTCTTAACTTTCGGTGACAAACGGAAAAACGATTTCTTTATTGTTGGCTGTTTAAATAGATACGGGCCGCATTATATCAACGAATAACCTATTAAACAATCATTGACTCCAGTTTAGACGTGTGGGTGTATTTATTATAAAATGATCGGTATCCTGAAGTTTCTTTCCCACACCCTGTATATGTGGATATAAATATAATTAAATACATATGTAAATGTAAGAATAGAAAACATCTTATATCTCCAGATAATATTTAAAAATATATTTTATTTTTCGTAACACGGAGTTTTCCATAAATATATAGAATGTTACGTATATTGCAAGATGTTTAAACCAAGATACTAGTTATACATTATTCATTCAATCACTTAAAATGATGACTCGCTTCTAGATTTTATCGTGTTATATTTTTATTGATCACAGAGGTGTTTTTTGAAGCAACCTGGATCCATTCATTCTGATTATGCGGTCAAGTGTGCCGTTACGCAATTATTCTAGTGTATCTTTATTATTCTGATAGTCTGCCAACATTCAAAACGTCCTTTCGATGATCCTGCCCAGTTCTGCGGGCAAGCAAACTTTTTTTCAATATCTCAAACTCACACCTGCCGACCACCTGATGAGTCTGAATTCTCAGCTGAGCCCTCAAGAACTAGGAATAGTCACGATATTTTTTTTTTGCACCGCAACAATACATTTTGCAGAGACTCCTCAGTGTCATCTGCGCAGAATCTCAATTCATTTCTATTCGCCTTTTCCGCCTTGGAATCAAATGGTCGACCGACAGTCGTGACTATAATCATTTTTTTTCTCACCACGTTTTCTTGGAATTTGTATTGCAACATTTTGCATTTATATATACGGATATCCCTCCGTGTATACGATTTAAAGAATGACCATTCTGACATAGCGATAGTTATTGTTGTTCAGATTTGCGGTTTATTAAATTATCATTACCTTTGTAAAATACAAAAAAGCTGCAGAGACTCGTGAGAAACGTCGACAACAATGAATGACGATTATCATTTTCGGACAGTATTGATTCTTGTCCAGAAGACTGATCGTTCGTCCGAAAAATATTTCCTTTTTCCAAAATTTTCCGAGATGTTGCAAAGACCGGCAATAGGTTTAATTCGAAGGAGGGATGCGAGTTCACGCGATGAGACCCATACCTGCTGCGAGGGGACGGGCTGCTTCGACGGACCGTCTCCCGCGGCGTCGGGACGTCCCGAAAACAATTTCCTGGTCACGCGGAAATAGTTCGATCCTCGCCCAGAGTTGCCTGAGATCGACCCAAGGCACGTGCCTCGATCAATTCCCACGGTTGCCTGTGTGGATGATCGCTTTTTTTTCTGCCATCCTGTCCATTTTCGACCTATCGCGACTCTATGAATATATACTAAGCGGATACGCGAACTTTACGTAACCACGTCCACGTGTGAGGGCTCCATTGTCTTTGAAAGTCTTTCTTTTTCGCATACGGGATTCTGGCACGAATTTAATTCGTTCAGCACTGCTCTTTATGTTACATAATCTCGCACATTTTTTAAATAGGAAATAAATGACTAAAATAAGGAGGCAAATTAAATAACATGCATATATTTATATACATATATTTTAAAGTCACGAGATTAATTCCGAATTATGTTACATAAATACGGCACTTTCTATCGACGTATATTAAATTACACGAGTCAAGTGTGACAAAGAGTAATGGTACCGCACCATTAAAGTTCCTAAAAGCGATCGCCAATGGATTGGTTATGAAATCGAAATTTTTTTTCTGCCTCAGCCATGCACGGATCTGACCATCGTGTTAGGTTAGAGTGGCCGGCAACCTTGCCAAGTAATCGATGAAGTTATACGCCGAAAGAGCAGCTGCCCGTCAATCATTGTCTCGAAATCACCGACGTCCAAAGCTACACGCGACGTCGGTTACTTTGCATTCTGTATCTCTAGCACGCTCTAGAACGTATAAGCAGAACGATCTCGAGCGTCTATTATTAATCTTGACTGGGCCGAGGAATAGCTATTAATATTAAAGTAGGATCACTCCCGTAAGAGAAGGTATCCTCATAAATTATCGCCTCCTCGAGCTGTGTCACTGGCTATCTTTTATTGTCAAGAAAATTATTGACTTGGGGACAGGAGATAATTACTTTCCGTGCGGCTCCCTCTGCGAAATTATAATCGAACGCCAACGTCTACCACTGCAAGTCGATAAACGGATTTCACTAAGCGAGTGTTACGAATCTGTTTGCGTTTTGATGTGGAAAGCTTTGACGCCTTCTGCTTAATCTTGGACAAGATAATCAGCGACGGAAAGCCATTGCCATCGATGTGAAGAAGTAGTATAAACACGTAGCATGATAAACCGTACGTTATCAAGTAAAACGCATGTGCGTAGTTGGAACGAAAGGTTTAAAATAAAAAAAATAAATAAATACAAAAAATTCCTTCTTTTTAATATTATAAATAGAACTGATAAACGATAAGTTAAGTCTTAAATTTTATTGACATTTCCGAGATTGGAATTTTATAGCCGATAATTGGATTTTACTCGAAAGAAATCGAGATAAAGTACTTGACGTGAGATAAAGTCTTTCTCTGACGATAAGTCGAAGTCGCTCACGAAACAAGAAATATAATCTTGTACTTATTAATTAATGCTAATTTCGATGTCATGTAAGATACGCCTTCCGCATATATACCGAGCACGAGTCCCGTCCTCGAACTCCCGAATCGAATCCTACGATAATGAACGCAATTACGAGTTAATCTACCGTGCGGTATCACGAGATCGCGAGCATTAACGGGCAACTTTCGCTGTGGCGCGCGCGACCGGTTCCTTTTGAATCCGAGAACTGTATGTAATCACTTTTGAAGACGAAGACTGTCGCGTAATATAAATTGTCGACGATTTCGTTGCTCGCGTGTCGACCGTCCAAAAATTTCAGATTCTCTCTGCGCCTGACGCATGTACCTGTCTACAACATATACGTAATCAAGCGTACCGCACGAAACAACCGCACGTATATGGAAGGTCTTACGCAATTACCCCGTCTTCTCACCTTTAGCAGGATGATTGAGGAAAAAACGAAAAAAAAAAAAAAGTAAAAAAAAATACAATTTATTGGAAAGTGAATTTATTCGCAATAAATCGTGGTTACTGCAATTTCGTCAAGAATTTTCAAATGTGCGAAATCGAATTTTCAGTTTGATTCGCGCGACCGATAACTCGGCAATGGTTAGCGTTTGACAAATGGCAAGACGAATGTCATCCTGGTCGCCTCACGCATTCAGCTGAGGCTTATTTACGCATGGACGCGCGAGAAAATTACCGCGGAGGAATCAGCCTGTATATCGAAGAACACAGGTTGCAATTCGCGCACCGCGTCGCACGTACATCCATAACGTTCCCCGGGAACGTGACGCTTAAATCACACTTTAACGAGAAAGGAAAGTCGCGTATTACCGCAATACCATTGCCGGATGACGGGGCGGTACCAGCAGGCACGGTAGATCGTTAATTTCCGAACGATTCGTTATGCGACAGAGCATTATGAGGATTCGCATGCGTGATTCGCGATGCGCCACGTTGTTGTCGTCCGTGCGATTCAACCTGACGCCAGATAAGACGCGGATGCAAATAGAGATTTCCAGCTGCGAGAGATGGATGATGCCGGCGATGATAAATGGAAGTCGCGGCTCGCACGGACGACAGGATGACTACTCTGAATCCTGACGCTGAATGCTGTCGCGGACGTAACCAGTCATCTTTTTAGCACAACACCTACGCAACGCTCGGTAGAACGGCGCATAGCAATCGATGGAGGAAATTCGAACATCTGCTGGATCCTTCGATATTATTTAGTACCAATTTATCCACGGGAAATACCTTGACGTCAACATGAGGTTTAGACTTCTTGATAATTAATGGAAGTTTACATTAAAGACATATGTGTCGTCAACTCAAAGCGTTACTCACAATATAAATTTCATAGTTCTGTTATTGCGTCTGAATATTTTGTATAAAAGAGCATAATTTGTTCATTGGTTTAAAAGTGATTTTTTTTTTTTTTTACCTTAATTATTCTTATATGAAATCGAGTATTTTTTTGCAAATTTGTTGTGAATTAAATAAAAAAATTTTTGTACCTAGATAATATTCTAATTAGTATTTGTGCAAAAGTTTATTTGGATCCACTTACTGATTAAAAGTTTAACTTAATGATGCAAAAGTTATTTATCTAAAATTGCAATAAAATATGATAATTGCGCCCATTTTAATTGATATTAACAGATTTTTTATTGGCTGATATACTTTTAACTAATATTGTACAATCAAAACACCTTTAGTCCTTTCGTATCTTCAGGTTTCTCAAAACAGATACGTTTCATATGAAGATGGTTTTATAGGTCTTTTAGGAGATATTTCAGGTTTCAAATTTACTATCAAAATTTAAATTCAAAATGACGAATTCAAGATGGCGATCATGAAAAGTTGAAATATCAGTATATTTAAAATATAAGTTTGGATTTAATTTTTAAGTATATATCGTAGCATACACGTACAAATACACACACACACATACACACGCGCGCATGCACGTAACACTATTCAACCTAATATATGTATAGAATATATATATAAAGATTCTTTATGTACGAGTTGTAAGTTGTGCATACTTTTGATTACATATATAAACTATTATAACATTTATCATAATAAAGTTGTAATCACATTTAAATAAGACTAAAAAAATATAATTAGCACTGACATATACGACATATACGATTATTCTTTACTATTCTAAAAATTTGATTTTTTGCAAAACATAATTATATTTTATTGAAGATATTACATTTCAAAGTAGCGATTTTTCAAAGCGATTTTTTTACATGTAATTTGAAACTTCTTCTTTAAAATAAGTCGAGATATTAGTCGATAGGATTACTTATTCGAAAGTTATAATTTTTTTCGTAGGTGGGATATATATGTTCCGGAAGTACGAAAAAGAGTGAAATAAAAACTCTAGAAATATATGTCTTTTAACGTAACGATAGAGTATATTAAGTGCGTCTGTAAACTAAATTGAAATTTATCATGCTCCCCGGACTTGTTACATCGAGGTCATATGGAGTTTCGAAATTTGCTTGCGCGTTTAATAATAGAGTGGCGCTTGATGATGTTGCATTTGGCGAGTCCATCGGTCATTAAGGTTCCGATATTCATCTATCACTCGCAACTCATTCATTTGTCACTGTCGTCACGCATCGTTGACATCGCTGCGTTCTGTTTAGCATTTCGTGAACAGCGTTTACGTAATCATTTCCTTTAGTAGCGCGTTTTTCACTTTCGATTCCAAATTAATTGACTGCACTCGGTCGGAGATTAATTTTGGAATTAAGGGCACTGCGGGGTGTACGCCACGGGACGCGATATAAATTATCGCCGAAATTGCGCCAGATACTAATGAGCGTAAGGCAGAAGTCTTCGTCTCCTGCATCGCTTGCTACTGGCTCTGAAAGAATTAACGATTGGCACAGAGATGTCTCGTTGTCGGAATGATTATCCAGCTGCCGCGGCTGTCGTTCGATTCCGATCAGTCGAATTCGATGTACGATTGGATTATGCCGGATTCGAGCAGCCACCCATCATGTTGATTTCATTAAGAATTGCTGATTCCTCGTCGTAACGGTCATCTCGCATACCATTTTTTGTCCTCGTCGATAACAGGCCTGTAATTGCTTCGTCAGGCAGCGGCGATGCCTCTCGGCCATCAGCCGTGGATATCCGCGCTGAGCAACGCGGCATTCTCATTCTGAAAGAATCAAGGTTAGCGGAGCTTCTGCTTTTTGCAGTATCTTCGTGCAATCGCCGTGAAAATTCTCGTTTTTCACCTTGCTGACAATCGCGCGGCGTGTGGTATCTCAAGCGCGTGATTCCTTTGTGTTTCTTTAAGCGATCTCGTTACGCCGCGTGTTGCGAGGATAAGGAAAATCGGAGAATTAGTAGCCGATAATTAACTGTCGATATACCAATTGAGTCTGTCATTGTTCTCGCGACGATTATATAATTTTCTCTATTTCTATGTTATCATTTTTTTCTAATTTATTTCAGTTTAGATAAATTTATCTTTTAATATGTGTTGACTTTGATAAAATTTCAGAAATATTTCACATGTGTGTTATATTCGAGGGCTTCCATTTATCGTGCAATATTTGAAAAGGAGAGTTTTTTTTTTATGTGATATAATATACAATTTGCTTTTTTGTCGTGTAAAGCACAAGTATCGATTTAGATATTCGATAAGGAACGTTGAAGGCCATCAGTTTCTTGTCATCTTGATACGATCAATGAACGTGGAGCTATCAATTATTTCACGCGTCAATGATGAATCTGCGAAGAAAGCACAGTCACTTATCTTTAACAGCCATAATTCTGACGCATCTCGATCGAGATATCAAGCCGATTCTCATCGATAAATGATTTACTCGCGTGCTCTTCTTTTGTTTTTCTTCTATGACTTTCAATTTATAATTGCGCGAAATGTGTCTTTATGGAAATATCCATACAAAAA